>NW_026932370.1:0-5164 GCF_032062105.1 Saccostrea cuccullata | reverse complement strand
ACCATGCATAAAGCTACAGATCTGCAGCTAGTGTATACGCAAGTGTATAGTATTGTTGCATGTTAGGGAGCATAAATATAAGCAAGGGTAGGTAGGTACCTAATTGGATTATATTCATTTATCAGGAACCAATGGTGTGTGTGTGGGGGGGGGGGGGGGCTTTTTTTTTTAAGACTCACCTCTAACGGTTAAGTATGATCTTCGTTTAAATCCCTTTCCTTTAACAAGTAATGTTTGCTTCTCTGGATTCACAGTAACAGATAAACGTCCCTGCAAATTTAAAATTAGATATCAAGACTTCAATAGTATTTTATGTCTACCTCTGCGCATGGCCGGATTGCACTCAGACGATTACTAACTATAAACTTTCCTGCATTTCATAAATGAAAAGCATTTTAGATCTCTAATGTATTCAACATTCATTTTTAAAAGATTTTACGTAAAGAAATGTATAAATACCTTCTATTTCCTTGCTAGATATGGTGTTTCTTGTCAGTATATGCGTGATTTGCATCTTCTGCGTTCAAATGGCATGTTATGACATAATCAACTGCGTCATTTTCTATCATAACCTATTAAACAATTCATTTTGTTTAATTTTCAATTTATATATAAATACCATGTGTTTAATTTATGAATATATATGGTTAAGAAATCAACACTCGTGTTAAACACCGGTGATTAAAATATTGATACAATTATAGAAATATCATAATATTTTATTTCTATTTCCTCTGTAATAGTTAATGAAAATTTTGAAATTTTGACACAAAATTACTATTAATTAATGTTAATTGTGAATGTGTTTGGTATAATCGTTATTCATATTTTTTTCTGTGTCGATAAATATCTATCATAATGTGCGGAATTACTTCATGAATTAAGACATTGTAAAAATGACAAATTCATACAGCAAATACTAAGAAGCAACACCTAATTTATTTTTTGATTTGATGCATATGAACATTACGTGTTTAAGACGGATGATTAAACACCCTACTTATTGAACACCGGTTTAAATATCAGTGTTTATATATAAAACGCTAGTGTTTTGTATTTAAACCCTTGTTTTAAATTTTAAAACACGACTGTTTAAAAATTAAACACAAGTTAAACATCATTTTTTACAGTGTACGTTTCGTCAAACGCTAATGCCCAGTAATGGTTGCAACCAAAAAGGAAGGGGGGGTGGTGGGGCGGGATTCCAAAATAACCTAAAAATCTACATTTAAATACGCTTTACACATGAGAACTTTTATATTTGTACGTTAACATATTTTCAAAGCAAAAGCAATATTCAAATTTTATTTTTTTAAAATGTGTATTTGTATATTCATAGCATAGTGATCACCCAAGTCTGAAAGACGCGAGGAATGATTTATTGAGAAAGGGAAGGGGGGGGGGGGGTTTAAATTTTTCCCCTATTGATTCAAAACTGGTCGTACAAAAATTATACAAAAAATCATCATGAAGATTATTTTTACTACCAGCTACCAAAAAAAAAATTTTTTCCAAAATTAAACAATAGGGTTTTTTCACAAAAAAAAAAATTGAAATTGAAAAATACACAATTTTCAAGGCTTAGATGGCTCATAGTTTTTCAGTTTAAGGTCTTTAAAAAACTTTTTGATGATATGTATATAAAAAAGATTACTATATTTTTGTGTTAAATCGTCAAAAGAATAAGTCAATGAAATTTGACAGTTATAGCTAATCTGGCTTTTTTGAAAAATCAAGGTTTAAGTAGTTCATTGATTAAAAAGATTCTCTCCTCGTAAACAACAAAAGGGGGGTAACTTTTGGAATTTCCTGTCCAAAAACCACTCGAACGATTTTGTTCAAAATGTGCATCCACACAGTAAATATAGTCGTTACTTAATATATCGGCCTTCGGGCTTTATGAGATTTGATCACGTGACCAACCCGTTCTACATCCCAATAAACCTAAAAAAATGATACCTTATTTCTTAAATGAAAATATAAGAAATAAAATATTATATTTTAGAGTGCCACTGGGATATGACATGAAGTCGGTACGTGATCAAATTTACTATAACGCCATTCGGGGAATTTGATCATGTGACCGACTTCATGTCATATCCCAGTGACACTCTAAAAATGATATTTTATTTCTTAAATATTCAGGATACAAGTGAATGAGAAATATGAAAATTATAAACAGCATTCGAGATCAAAATCCATAAAACAAAGCAAAACAGGAGCAGAGCAAACAAACCTCAAAAACTTGTGAAACAAAGGTAAAGAAAAAAAATACCTAAAGTGCACAACCATTAGTCGAATCTAACAGAAAGTTGAATCCAGAAGCTTCTGTCTTCATACCAAACCACTCGGTTGCTGTGTTTTAACTCGATACTTCCTCAAGAAGGACCCGATGCTCTCTCCACTCTCAGCCTTTAATGATTGACCAGAGAGTTACATGACATTGAAAGCATCATTAAGAGAGTGATGAGTAAAACTGGATGTTTCCCCTACTAGAGGAGCTTAACTTTCTGTCAAAGTGGAGGGACCAGAACCTAAGAGGCACGAACTAAGCATAAAGTCGGCAAACATAACCAACCCACCACGGGGTCTACAGAGAGCTTGTGAGAGACTAGAAGAACACTACAGATGTGCTGAAATGATAGAATCATTTTTAAAGAGAAGAATAGAAACATTTCCAAATATAACACCTAGGGATTCAAAAAACTGTAGGAACTGTCAAACTTGGTGTCAGAAATTGAGTCCATTAAGTGTGATGAATGAATGAAAGCTGTACTTGGTCATTATGACTCCTCGACTGGTGTGACACCCATTGTAAACAAACTACCATACAATCTCCAAGAAAAATGGACATCATCTGCTATCAGATATATGCAGGAGCATCACACTGTGTATTCACCGTTCTCCCATTTCGCGGAATTCCTACGACGACAAAGTAAGATTAGAAATAACTTTTTTATGTATGCTAAATCAACTTTCAAGAAGGACACAAATCTGTCAAACCATTATCATAAAAAGTCTGTAGTTGTGAAGAAAACTAACATACATCATGAAGTTCAGCGCCTAGTATCGAAGACATTTCAATGTTTCAAAAGTGCCCGATACATAATACGGACCAACCTTTGAACAGAGCCTTCAGGTTGAAGAGTATTCAGGAAAAAATGAAATTCTTAAAAGAACAGGAACTATGTTTTCTACGTTGCATGTCAACAAGTCACGTTAAGAATGACTGTAAGGAGATGGTGTCATGCAAAGAATGTAACAGTGGCAGTCACCCTACAGCCTTACATGTCGACGTACCATGAGCGACTCTACGTACAGCCACAGCATCTCACAGCGGGAGGTAATTGACATTACTTCAAAGTGCACTCAGATATGTTTTAGATTTCCCGGAAAATCTTGTGCTAAAATACTGTTAGCCAACAATCTTGGGCCGACCTCAATCGCAACTTCTCGGGCCTTTCCGACTAGCGGAAAAACGACCTCGAATGTATATGGTAGACGCCATGACAACCCTTCCTTATCACGATCTTTGAAATAAATGCAAGGAGACTTTGAATCTGTAGAATATGGGGTTTAACTTTATTCAATGTAATGTTATTACTTAAAATATACCATAGAAGGGACTTCTAACTCCAGCTATCCTACATTCAAATAAACAGGGAATGTATAAAATTTTAACATCCGGTGATGTTAATACATTCTAGGTTGTTTTTCCGATCTCTCATGGAAAGACCCGAGATGATGCGATTGGGCCCGACCTTTCAGGGCCGAGATGTCAAGTGTGTCGGGTCGAGATGCCTACCATAAACAACATAGGTTTTCTGTTATAACAAAGCATGTTCATTTTGGAATTAAATAACCTTACAACTAAATTACAACATGGATTGATCCGTAGATAAAGATAAGATAATATTTATTTAAAGTCGGGTATATCCTTCACAAACCATACGTTTTCGGTCCGCTTCAGTTCACTCCCAGTCCTCTAAAATATGAATCAGTAGATGGGCTATAACAATGTCTTGATTCAAATTATGATTATGATTGGAAAGATATATTGTTGTGAATGGAATCTAGAAGTAAATACACAAAAAAATAATGCTATGATATTTTCTAGTAAAAACCTTACAAAATTGAGTTGTAAAACAATGAAGTTTAAAGAGGATGTTATTGATTTTGTTGATGAATATAAATATTTGGGTTTTGTCCTAAACAATAATGGTTAATTGAAATATGCATGCGAGAATTTAGCAGGTAGAGCAAGGAAAGCATATTTTATGATAAAATCGAATTACCAAATAATGTTAGTCTCTCAGGGAAGGCTCAGTTTAAGATATATGAATCATGCATTATGCCAATTTTAACTTATGCTTCTGAAATCTGGATAAGTGATTTTAAGAAAATTACAAAAGACTTTGATAAAACTCCATTTGAAAAAATTCAAAATTTCATCTTAGAGTAGAGTTTGGTGCACTTCCCATTATTTTCAGAGTTTATAAATTATCATTTAGATATTATTATAAATTACAGGAAATTGTTTTAGATCAAGAGAATTCAAACTTACTTTTACAAAATGCATATTTAGAGGCTTAAAAACTTGCAGGACTTGGAAAAACTGCATAGTTACAAACTATACTTTATGAAGTTGTTGGTTCCAATACTAGGCCTGATACATTATCAATAAATGATTTCGAAAATAATTTGAAAAAATATTTTGAGAATAGAGTTTTAAAGAATATAATAAATATAAGAGAAAAAGGTTATGACAAATTATCATTCTACAGCCAGTTAATAAGTCAAGGGATTCTAAACAAACTTTAGATACAACCTTACTTAATTTTTTCTATTTCCAAGAATCTTCGTTCTTTTTTTGACTCGATAGAGAATAAGTGCCCATAAATTAGAAGTTGGCAGACATTGTAATCCAGTTATACCAAGAGATGAAAGATATTGTATTAATTGTCAAAATGTCGTTGAAGATGTAGATCATTTTTTACTTGTATGTCCTCTTTATAAACGACTACGAAGTGAATTTTAAACACTTTTTTATAAATACATGTATATCTTATGAAATTCTTAATCCAGCAGATGTCACATCTACAAGAAATATTTGTAATTTCATACGTGATGCTTGTAATATAATAAAATCTATGTGACTAAATAT
>NW_026932369.1:0-5120 GCF_032062105.1 Saccostrea cuccullata | reverse complement strand
TGGGACTGTAGCCCAGACCCTGCCCGGGCAATGTTGCCCCCAGTGTATAGCCTCAGGAAGTAAGTCATTTATATAAATATACACTATGTATCTAATTCAATATATAATGTACCAGTGTTCATGTATACATTGATATGTAATGTATCCAATTTCTTCAGACTTCTTCTGTTAGGACCAAAAGGAATGTTGGTTTAGAAGTGTTAGGACTTGCTCATTATAAGATCTTTCTTGTTGGTTAGGCAAAAGAAGCATCATAGGTTGTACTCACAAGTTCGTGCTTTGGAATCGGCATTAAAGCCAGCAACCCCCCCCCCCCCAAAAATAATAATAATAATAAAACAGCAAATAAAACTAACACTTAAAATTTTTTTTATGGTTCTCATGCTCTACTGTCATCAGTAGTAGGAAACGTAAAATATAGAGCTCAGAGTCAAGTGCTTTACATGTCTTGAGAGGTGCCTACACTTCATTTTTTCCACATAAAAGGGAGGTACAAAATGTCATATTTTTATGTCTTTTACAATGAAAAGATTCCTTATAAACCTTTAAGATTTATCATAATCAATCATAACACAGCATGCATGAAAGAAAAAAAAATGAGTGATCATATTACTTGTGTGATATTAATGAGGAGATTCTTCTTTTTTTATATAAAATCTCCTTGTCCTTTATATTAGTTGCTATATATCCAAAATTTTGATGATTTATTATGTCTCATAAAACACTTGCAAAATTGAATATTATTTTATTAAATCTTTAATGATGAGTCTCTTAATAGAATACTTTATTTTACATAGATATAAGAAAGTTTTTGAAATTATTAACACATTATGTTTTGATATACGATTTAGAGTTGTGGTTTTTCATAATCAAGACATTTATTAAAACCCTTGTAGCTCGTCCTGAATCAAAATCTAACAGGTTATGCATCTTAGAATGCACTCAACTTTGCTTGCTTTGGGTGCTGCATCTGATTTTTTTTAACCAGTTTAAAATTAATGGATTACTGGATAGCGCCCACTTCCAGGCTTTGATATTGATCTCGTTGCAAACTACGTTACTTTCGCTCAGGACAAACCCACACACACTCACCAGCTAGTTACTTTATTCCCTCTAACTCTGTTGCAAGGGTATAGCAAGTAACTATATAAGTCCTACCTGAATTAACTAGGGATGCACACTACCAGACAAAGCTTTGGGTGACCAGTGTGTTTCAGAGTTTGTATGATGCATCTACACTGGTGTTTTTTATTGGCCAGATTAAATTATTTAGAACAGATTCATTCCTTTAAGTGACTATAAATCTTTATTGAATATGCATAGATGATTCATTTAGAGTGACTTGAATTTTTATTTGGTCAGTGAAGGGCCTTTAATGTTCAAGTAACTATAATAGATCTTGATGGAGTCATTCATTTTGGGAAGAATTTGCATAACAGCTAGATACCATATTCCTTGAGATGAGCTTTGTAATCATTGATTACCTAATGTTTATTAGTCATCTATTTCATATCTAGTACCTGCAGTTTAAAGAATAAAGTATTAATGCAATATGGCTTACAAATCAATTCTAAAATCTCCCTTTTCATACTTTTATCTGTAAGACATTGTGATATTGTGAAGAGAGGGGTTATCATTGAACATTAGTGACAGATTTTTCATCAATATGTCATTAAGAAGGGATAAATTGGAATAACTTTGGAATAATTTGTTAGATATTTCAAGATATGCTTAAGTATTGATCAGATGTGCTCAATCACATGTGGAATCTGACCTTATGTGCTCTTGCCCTTCTTCATTCTCAAGCCATATGCTGCAGAGTAATTAAATCTGATGATGATATTGAAATGTAGTCATGAGTAAAAGATAGTTTCAATAATTTGATAAATGACAAAAAGGGGAGGAGTGGCTTCATTATTCTGTTGAACATTTTTCGTGATAATACAGACATGCTGATTACTAAAGTATATAAATAAGTGTATGGAAATAAATAAAAATCATCATTTGCAAAATTACTAGTGAAATATTTGCTTAGGCCTACCACATTATGATTTTTTTCTTTTTTGAAATCTTGTATAGATATTAATATTACAGAAATCTTGCCATATAAAACATGTGGAGCAGAAGAAAACTGAGAAATGACTTGAATCTGTAGATATATAGCTTTACACAGTGAAAACTGTAATTAAATTTTTCCTTCTTGTTAAATCTATTGTCAAACTTCCACCTAGCTACCTTTGACACAGTGGGATAATTTATGTGTAAACTGTGTGAAATTGCTCAGAAAAGTATGACAGTTTGACACAATATATTACACAGTTTATTAAAGCTTGTGTGATATTGGATATACACGAACAGTCATACTCTCTTTTTTGCATTTTTAACTCCATGTTATACTAAAGCTAGCAATACAAGCTCAGAGATTAGTTTAAAATGAAATTGCATAATTTTTATTTGCCAGCTTATTTGTATGTGGCTCTATTAATTTGACTTCTCAGGTTCCTGCTCAGTAGATGGTGCAACTTATGACGATGGACATGAGTGGTCTCCCCTTCCCTGTACAAAATGTGTGTGTCAAGACGGAACAGCGTCGTGTTTCCCAATACAGTGCCCCCCTCTCGTTTGTCCCCCGGTAGGTGATACAACAGATAAAGCATTCCTATTACCAGTACATGACATTAAATTCCTTATTTGTATAAATTCCTGGAAATAAAAAGATATTTATAATTTTTCTTTTTTCTAAGTAATGAAGCTGATAATCTGTTTATTTAATCTGTTTGTTTCTATTTGGGAATAAATTTTAATCACAAATGAATGCCTCTAGTTTAATATGTCATGGTTTTGATTTTAAATGTTGTTTTTGGCCACAAATTTGAATTTGATTGACATCATTTGGAATAGATTCGGACATATATCATATGTTATTCATTAAATTAATGTACATGTATTTTGTATTGAAAGACCACTGAAGCCATTATAAATTGATTACATAGACATAGTGAAAAAAGAGAATCTATCAAAAATGTCATGTCTTTGAAGATAACTAATGGCATAAAATGTATCATTTATTGTGAAGAATTTTCAATGCTCAATTTTCTTGACTAGGGCCAACACATTGAAAGAAATCCTCATTCTTGCTGTCCTGTATGCAAATCTCAGATGTGTTCGGATGGAATCAAGCAATACCAGGTACCTTGTGTATCCAATTATAATCCAAATGAAGTTTTTGGCACCTCTAGATCATATTTTATCTCATTTAATGGCAATCATTTAAAAAAACATTGATATTTCATGGTGATGATTTCTTTGTGAAGTGCAGTATTTTACATCAGGGTGTTCGTAAATCACAGTCTTTGTTAATTTTATCCTGTTTCCTTTTTAATGACCTTCCAGTCAAAGGCCACTTTGTTTTTACAGAGCTAAGTGTTGTGAGACCTTTTGACCTGATTTGAGTGACGACTGGGTCTTCAGACAATAAGAGTCATAGAGTATATGTTTTTTCTGTGTTGTTTAAGCTTTAAGAAAATCTCCATGCTGAAAACTTTGATAGCTCTGTTTAATACACTTCGACTACTGATTTCTTATCTTGATTGTTGAAAAGTAACCGCCCCTGATTTCAAGTATAGAATTGACAGGTAATTTTTGATAAACATCAAGAATATACCGTTGAAAATTAGCTTGTAAAAGTTCTCATATTTTCTCTGTTTAATCAAGGATAAAACTTAAACTGTGTACAAAATGACAAATTCAAAACTTTACTAAAATACCTGTATTATTATCTAGGTGCATAGTGATTTTGAGTGTATTAAATTTGATTTGATTCAACAAGAACTGATAAAGGCAAAACTGTTCACTGAGAAAGAGCGTATTTTTTGCATAGGGTAAAAGTGCTTGTCTGTTGTGTGTTTTCAGCAGGAATACTGTTCAGTTTGATAAGCTATTGATAAGAAATCTGATATATAGAAGATATTTATTGGGTGACCCTGTGCTATTTTGTTTTATTTAAAGGAAAGAAACTGAGTTATTTGATTTCACACTGCAGGCATACATGTAAATTTTACTTCACCACGTCACATTGATGTTTATGAATGTTATCACTAACTACATGTACAGCCAAAATGGGGTTGATCTTTTGAATCAATTATTTTGGTGCAATAATATTTGGGCGTATTCACTTTTGAGAAACATGTTTGCTTTTGACAAGATTTTTTAAAAAGAAGATTGTTCATTGAATTTACAAAGAATAGAATGCAGTTTGCTTTCAGTGATCTGTGCTTGATCATGCAGTAATCACTGGTGTTAAATGACCCCGTCTGCTCCTTATGATAGCTCAATAGAAACGGGGGTAAAATGGGTAGTTTATTTTGGATATGAAGGATACTAATAAAACACCTTTTCTCCCTAATTATCATCAGTTAGGATGTGTACGTACATAAATATGAGGATGGTTTACATGACAAAATGCACATGAAGAAAGAATGTGTATCTATCACACATGCTAGAACTATTACGGAATGTGACCTCATTTAATGTTTCACCTGAAATGTTCTACAGGATTTTGTTTTGACTTAATCAGCTGTAGGTCTGCTTCTGTCAAGTTTATAATTGATAGTGATGAGAATAAAGTCATTCTTTTAAGCTAGAATGTATCAATGCCCCATAATTCCATAATATACGACTATTATTGTTAAATCTTAATACAAATTTTTAATAATTATATGCTTCAAAAATAATTTGTCAATTTTTTTTTACCATACATGCATCACAAAGAAAAATCTATATATGTTCTGGAAATTCTTCAAATTAGTAAGACAATTAATTGTCTAACAAAAATGTTAATCAAAATGACAATGTGCCAAAATCAGAAAAAAAAATCATAAAATCTGAGCTATAAAAATGATATAATTAATAAAAATTATTTTCCTGATAATAGATTTTATAGATTTGTGGAAAATTTGATATATTTTTGTGAACTATAATGTTGACATTTCCTGAAATAACTTATCTTTGGACAGAATAAAGAAAGTTGGCAGAGGGATGAATGCACAATTCCCTGTCTCGGGGACTTTTGTGGAAAAAAATTGTATCCCAAAGTAATTGGGAAATACTTTTCAAAACAG
>NW_026932368.1:0-5065 GCF_032062105.1 Saccostrea cuccullata | reverse complement strand
CAATTATATGGACCTGATTGTATCTACGTATTGTATTTTTTAGGATTTTTAAAAAAATCATAAGTTTGTAACCATGGTAACATGAAAACTAAATATGAAAACCAAGTGGTACTTTGTAGTTTATATTAGAACTATATATGGACTTTCAAAGCAATGTATTCATATTTTCCAACTCTCCGCAAAAATTTATACCAGGCTTTTCAAAAGAAATCTAAATCTACAATTTTCCCCAATAAAAATCCTACCTATAAACGAGGGAAATTTTTTCTATGAGGTAAAATTACTGAAATACTAAAAATTTTCTAAAGCACTGTAAAATGATGTATTTTTGCAGAAATAAAGTCATGTTATAGATTTTTCCCATCAAAGACTTTAAATAAGTAAAAAAATGGTCATTTTTCATCAAAATTTAGCGATTTTTAGGCCATGAAAAATTTTGGGGTTGCCATGGTAACCATAGACCATAGCAACCATTTTATTATGAATTTTAGTTACATACATCAATTCAGGAATGTATGCCAAGTTTCATAAAAATCCAAGACCATGCGTGCCACACTCCCTATATAAGATTTAAATGCTTACAGAGAATGGCTATTAACTTTTTTACCATAAAATATATTTTAAAACAGTATGAACTACCCCAAAATTATTTTTATCAGTTTTGCTATGTGTTTTAAAGTCAATAAAACATAATCAGTGATAATTTGTTGAAATTTCGCAAAATTGCATCGGTTGTTATAATCATTGTTCCAAGGACGGTCCCCATTTTTGATGCCCATTATATAATTTTTGTTTATTGAAATCTACATGTTCACCTGTCTACAAAACAGGCATTGGTTGCTGTAAACTTCACATATTTCAGTCAATATATTTTTGGGATATTAACAAGTTTTACAGCTGCTTTAATGAAGAGTTTAATTTTACTCTAGTTTACTAATTCTTGACCATTCATTTTCAATGCATTGCCCGAATAACCCTTGTTTTCCATCTTCCCACGATGAAATAATGCGATGAAAAGTGGTCACACAAACTGTTATCAATTCATTAATGATTCAATAATGAGAAAAAGTCAAGCTTTATTCCCCATTTTCAAAAGGTGAGTTATTTCCCCGAAGGGAACTTTTTACTGTGTTTAATACGCATGCGCTATAAATAAAGTCACTTCCGCGGACGTTCTTGATGTAAACATGTTCATGGTGTAATGCCTCTGTCATATGGAAAAATGTTCTTGTGTTTGTGAAAAAAAAGAAATCTTAACTGATTCGTATTTTTTTTAAATTGCCCACTCATAGTCTTTTTCTGGATTTGTATTAATCTGTATAGTACTATAGTAAGGCGCTGTGTGACCCCCCCCCCCCTTTACAAAAAAACCCGAAACAAATTACTGATAAAATGCTGATACATATTCGAATAGCCTATTTAAAAAAAAACCAAAAGCTTATTTTCGGTATTGGATGTTCTGCAGACGGATCATCAGTATTAATTTTACAAAATGTGCGGAACAAATTTTTAGTTATAAATTTTTTACGAATTAATCTAGCCTGCTGCAGCCATATTTTCTCTGTATCTCTTGGAATTTTTTGGAACGATGACATGTCCATCACAGTTTTACCTTTGAAACTGCTGCATATATATACAGCAGTAGTTGTTTTCGCGACCGATACCAAGAAACTGCGTTTTTGCTCGATTGTATGTCATAACATAGAACTTTTACTTACAAGAACACATTTTGGTGACAATTAAAGGCCTATTTCATTTGAATTAATTGTATTTCTAGAATTTTTTATTTGTAAAATAATTGATTCACTGTATAGTATTAAAACTTTGAATGGAATTCTAAATGAATAATTTAATCTCATGTGCTCATGTAAGAAAGACTAATATTATTAAAATAGCATCGACCTGAATTCGTGTTACATATGTCGTATAAAGTCTGAGCTGCATTTAATCAAAGTTTTAGTGTGGGTTAAGCTTTGTACATGTATATTCCCGAGTAAAATACACATTTGTTTCAGATCAGAGAATTGAGAGCAAAAACGAAATTGATACAATAATATCCTAGAGTATTTCTAATAATTAACGGAAAACATTCTTTTCTCAAGTGTTATTATTTTTTTTTATCCTTTCAGTGTAAGTACATGTATTTATTTTAATGAGTTATTTTTTTTTTGCAAAGTGTGTAAAAAACAATATCAGAGAGAGAGAGAGAGAGACTCATGTAACCCGTGTAACTGACAAACACGTCATTTAAAAAAAATATGTCACAATTAGTAATTCTAAAATTTTTAATTTCCACAACTCTTGTTCAAAATCAACTGTTCAACCCATTTACATATTCTTTCTCTGTACCTGTACGCACGGGGGGAAGGGGCCAGACCCCCCCTTTTTTTCCCAAAATTACTTCTTCTATTGAAAATGTTCATTGATAGACAGGTTCCCCCCCCCCCCGTTTTACTGGTAAAGATATAAGGGAAATGTAGTATTGTATGCCAAGGAACTGGTACTGAAATAAGTAGCTTTTTTGACTTTGGGCAAGGTTTTTCTTTGCTTGTCAACTTTTCCAGGTAAGAAAAAAAAATTTTTTTGGCTCCCCCCCCCACTTTTAAAGACGATGCCACAAGCCTGGTTAATTCGTATAGCTTTCTGGAAAGGGGGGGGGGCTAGCAGACCCTTTATAAAATAATTTATTACCTTAAAAAAATGCAAACCGCTTCCTTATTTTAAAATGTTTAAATGCAGCGTGTAAGTTGATCACTATTTTGCTGGATTATTGTAATGCGTAGTCCGCGGAAGTTATGCTAGTGTAGAAGAGTTCCGATTTTGAGGGGAGATAACTCACTTTTTAAAATGGGGAATGTCATATGACTACTTTGTTGTATGCCATCGAGCTAATGACATTATTTCATGAACGTCCCTCGTATAAAAGGTAACTTAGAATTAAAATATCTATATATTTGAAAATTGATACATTCTCTCAATTTACTATTTCTTTCCAAGTTTCAGTATTTTCATATTTTGAAATTTTTTTTTGTTCTCTTTGTAACAGATAAGTAATTATTTTTTTTTTATTATTATTATTTTCAATTATTATTGTTGCTTTGAACCTTTTGGATTTCATATTTTTATATCTCTAATTCAAATTTGTCTGAAATCTCAAAAATAAATTTTGTATTTTCAAATTTTGAAATTTATTTATTTCCTGTTCTCTTCACCCTACTCCCTAATATTCCCTGTTTTTTAGGCTAGGAATTATAATTTAAGGTAAATTCAAGTATACTAGTATTTGAGAACAATGTCTCCACATTTACCTACCACATTTTTTAAAAAATGAAGATATGTTGAAAGAGTTTATCGAATTGATATTTTAAAATCTTTTTCGATAACATCACAAAATTTATATCACTGACCCCAAAATGGCAGATAATAAAAAAAAATTGATGTTCTACTTTCCTATTTGTAACATTATGTGTCCATGGCAAGGAGCCTGTTAAGATAGCATAAAAAGAATGAAAAAAAATGAACAAAAGTCAATAATTAATCCCTTATAAAAAATTATATTTTTTTTATTTCCTCCTCCTAGGGGGTTTTTCATTCTGGTGTTCGTAACTAAACCTAAAACGAAAAAAAGATGCTGGCATTATAATGAAGAAAGGTACCCCTTTTAAATTGGTTAATATCAGGGCCCCAGGGTCAGGGGTATCGGGGGGGGGGGGGGGATTTGTCTAAAAATAAATTAATGCTTTGAAATCTGCTCTTTGAAAATAATGGTGCCTCTTTCAAAATTATGTATTTCATGGCTTTCGGATTAAAACACAAACCAAATTCAATTGCTAGAAAGTTGTTACATGACACTCAGGTGACCTATAAATCCCTCTTTGTTTCATTAACTTGTTTGTCAATAGCATGATTCATTTTGGATATGATCTTAAATGATTTTAAGTGAGTGTGAGTATGTATACGCAAAACACGAACTGCAAATAGTCGCCAGCGTAGCGCAGTGGTTACAGCGTCTGCTCTAGAGTGAGTCGCGAAGTAAAAAGTTGATCCTTACGTCGCAAGGTTCACAACCCACTGTGGGACGTGGAGACCGGTCATCCGGATGAGACAGGATAAAACGAGGTCTCCTGTCGCAGTAGGTGCTAGTTCCCTTCTCAAGGGGCCTGAGTGCCGAGTGTAGGGCAAATTTTGCAGCTCTCCACCTGCAAGTGGTGCTGTCTCCTGATGAGTGAAAAAATCTTGAGAGGGAAGTTAAACATTCAAACAAATCAATACTGCAAATAATTTGTTAATTAGTAAACAGTTGATTAATTCATTGTATGTTGTTTTTCGAGAAATTTTAACTCATAAAGAGACGTCACCATATACGGGTGAAATGCTTCAAATTTTTGCCTTTACTTGACACTCACGATTCGTACAATTTATATGAATGTGATGAAGACTTATCAAATCACTTATACTGTTTAAAAAGTTCTGGAACAAAAATAACATCAGAAAATGTAGGCTGTCCGGAGTACTTGGTTCTTCTGTACAGGGCTGGTCTATTTATTATAGACAAACACATACTCTTTTTGAAAATATGTGCCAATCACAGAACAAGAGACCCAGGGCCTTATAGGTCACCTGAGTATTGTGTAACAACTTTCAAACAATTAAATTTGGTTCGTGTTTAAAACGGAGGCCATGAAATTCACAATTTACAATTTTGAAAGAGGCACCATTGCATATCATAATTATTTACTTAGCATGCTTATTCTATTTACTTAATACCCAGAGGTAGATCAGAGTAACAAAGAGAAAATGCACTTCCACTTTATAACCAGTTGTGCACCTCACCCCAAAAGGGAAACCCCTGACCCAGGGCCATATATTTTAAAATTTTGCAAATTTTATCATACAAGAGGCCCACGGGCCTTATAGGTCACCTAGTTCATGAACAACTTTCCAGTGATTGTATTTGGTTCGATTTTAATCCAAAAACCATGAAATTCACAAATTCTGAAAGAGGCACTATTGCTTATCAAAAACAGATTTCAAAGCATAATTAATTTTTAGTCAAAGTACCCCC
>NW_026932367.1:0-51738 GCF_032062105.1 Saccostrea cuccullata | reverse complement strand
CAAAATACAACTTTTACTATAGAAGATCTTAGAAACCAAATCCTTTAATATGAGCATTCTTTTTCTTTTGATTATAACTTGAATAAACGGTTAGGATGTGACTTAACTGTTAACTTTATCAAAATGAAATTTGTCTACTTAAAAATATAATGAAACCTTCAATTTCCTTTCTAGAATAATTTTAGCTGAACAAATCTTTCCTAACTTCCAGTTGTTGATAATTCTTGAAAGATATAATTTATATATCTTCTTTTTAAAAAATGCCTCTGTACAATAATTATCTAATTAGTTTTTTTCTAATTGTAGTTTAAATCAGTATTTTGTTTGTGTGCCTTTGAAAGCAATTTTTGCAACCATATGCTGAAAAATAAGGCTTATGACTCAATCACAAATCTGACCTAATTTCATTGGTCAGTTAAATGCATAGTGTAAACCGACCTTAACACACTCCATTATTGATTTCTTGTAAAATCCTTTCTAGAAATCGTACAATATCATTTATGAATCGCTTTTGAGTATTAAAAAGAGATACATGTATTAAAACAATCATACTAATATTCGATATTTTTAGATGTTTTATTGATAACTTTGTATATATAAAAAAATATTAATCGACGCAAAAATACTATTTCCATATTTTTCCATTAGAAAGATTTTAAAAATTCACCATCTTTCTAGTACATAGACGACATAGCGTCAAAACCAGACTGATTTAAAAACATTTAGAGAGAAAATTGACAATAAATATTTACATCAAACGATAGCAAGACTTTACGGGGTAAATTTCCCCTTAAGGACATATCTGATATCTTGAAACATCTTAAAGATAGCAAAAATAAACAGGGTAAAGAGCTAAAGCCACTAACTATCAATATCTACCATTAAGTTTAGACAAAATTTAAGTTTGAAATCACAAAGCCTATCATATGTTATTTTGTAAACCAAAATGTAATGGTACGCTACATAAATTTTTTTTGGCACACAAACTACCGTCTTGAGCACATGCGCAGGAACAAATATACCTACAAAGTTAAAAACTGCTTTAAAACGCCGATTTTACGGCAATTATTTATCTGTATATATGCACCTTTATGCAAAATATCTTAGAGGTACTCCCGTGTGGCCAATATGAATTTCACATTCTATAAACGTTGAGCTTATAGAAATTGAAGCAAGGTCCTCCATTTTAATAGTAATTATAAGTTCATCATATGCGTAAATACCCTAAATTAGTTATTAGTATATCAGAATTATTCTTGATAATTATATATTCCCTAATTTGTCAATAATATTTGATAGAATGTGTAATTTCATATAAAGTTTAAAATTACGCTCCTTTCATTAATGCTTACGTATCAATGATGACGTCATAATGTGACATTCATGAAGTCTATTGCATCTGAGCAAAAATTATTTGAAGAAGTCAAAATAATTTTATAATTAGGAAAAAGAAGCTGCTGAGAATTATTTGTGTAGAGTTTCCAATTTGTTGCCATCACAAGATGTTGAAGGTAATACCTTGTTTCAAATCTTTTTATAAATTAAGATAAAAAATGCCTTATCCGAAGTTGATATCTAAACTGAATACACGCAACAATAAGATAAATTCAGTGTGCATTCTAGGATACATATAAGTAAATAGTTTAGTTTGTTTACACACTGATTTTTCAAATGAAGAAATATTTGGCATTGATGAATATAATGCATTTAAGACTCTGATTTCAGTCCTTATAGTGTTTACAGTAAATGTAAGTTAACATTACAGACCCTAAATCGTGCTACTACACCACTTGCACGGTACGGTTCGGTACGCTTTGTTCACGGAACGGTTCGCTTTGTTCACGGTACGGTACGCTTTGTTCACGGAACGGTTCGCTTTGTGCACGGAACGGTACGCTTTGTGCACGGAACGGTACGCTTTGTGCACGGTACGGTTCGCTTTATGCACGGAACGGTACGCTTTGTGGACGGTACGTTTCGTTTCTTGCACGGAACGGTTCGTTTTGTGAACGGTACGCTTTGGGAAACGGTATGCAAATGAAGTGGGCGGAGCCTGTTAGCTTTGGTCATTGATTGGCTGCTAAAAATAGTCCATTTTAAACGAATTTTGAAGATCGTTATGCACGTGTACAATTTTATTTCCGTTATTAAAGAATGTAATTTATTTATTATTCATATAAATTGAAGTATTAATGAGTTTCTATTTATTAGGGAAGTTCAAATGTTTTATTACATGTACATGTATGCTATTGTATTTATCATAGCCTTGTGGAAAAACATCGTCCCACTGATCTTTTTGGCATTTGTAAATATATTGATATATAGAAGGTAAATATTTCCGTACGTATTTTTAATTTTACGTATGCCGAGGCTGTGTCTTAAATAGAAAAAAGACACACAATATAATAATAATTTTTCATTCTAGAATAAAGCTTTAACAGAATTGAATATATACTTGTTCTTTAACACTTTACACGTATATAAATTATTTTCAATGGATTGATCTATAGAAAAAAAATGACTATTCGTGCTTTTATTTTTAATCTAAGTAATAAGAAATGTAGATTGTTTCTCATTTTTAAAATTGTTTGATCTATCGTTTAAATGTCTGCCTTAGAAGAGAAATATCAGTAACAAAAAATAAATTTATTAATTAAAAATGTTGAAGAAAAATAATTGTAAAAAATTTACAGGGCATAGAATACTTGTTTGTTTTTTTTTTCTTTTTTCTTAAGTAAATCTTTATTTACGCAGTACAGTTAAGGTGCGCAATGGAAATATCAACTAAGTTTTGTATTTAAAAATGTATTGGTAATCGGGATGGCGATTATTTTTAGTACATTATTTATATCGGATAATTGTAATTATGATTAACAACTACTTATCGAGGACGATTATATTTTATATTTAGACTAGTCACGTGATGCGGCAGTCATGTGATTTTAGTACATTGACTTGAAGTATTGATGTTACATATAAATATCACTAGTGCAAGGGCATAACCAAGTTATATTTCCAAGTTTAGTATATAAATATTTTCAACACGCATTGTAGTTTTTAAAAAGTGCTGCGATCCTGTCTAAATTCTGCTATTTCATTGTTAAAATTATACCTGTATGACCGAATGCTATATTTTTTGCTGGTCAGCGGCATGAAATATCGATATAATTAAATTGTTTTAAAGATTTCATCAGGATCGCAGCACTTTTCAGATACCTTAATGGTTCTAAAGTTGAAATGTAAAAGCTTACTTTGATCCATAGAGTGTATGCCCTTGCACTAGATCAATTTATTAAGACCCCCCACATTACCCTCCGATGTACTTGCCTTCAAATACACGGCAGTGTCAATTAAATGCGTACTGTACAGTAAATATATTAATAAAATAGTGAAGAAGACATTAAATTCAAGTTATTGGCCCATAGAATATATGTAAATAATATTTTATTTGATTAGAAAATACATATTTTGTTGAGAAAATATTACTTGATCTGCCTCTCACTGCATACAAACTACGTCACGTTGTAAGAAATGACGTCATATTGACAAGTGTATTGCGATCAGTGACTTGTTTATAACTTGTTATGCGGGATTTAACTAAAGACAAAACAACACGCTGTAGTAAGTTTTTATGTAGTTTGATGATGTCTTACTGGTTAAATTATCAGATAAACTCATTTTGTGGTATTTTAAAGAAATGTTGTATGACGTCTATTGTGTATGATGTCATAGTCAAGTTTTCCCGTACAAATTAGGCTCCGCCTCCTTTTTGTAACCTTAACCGTGCTGCGTAATCTGAAAATCTTTAATTACTCTGAATTTAGATACGAAATTCAGAAGCAGAAACTCGGAATCAATAAAAATGACTTCCGATCGCATTTCGCGTGAAGAAAACATTTCTTTTTATAAAATAATATTATGTTTTTAAAAATCTTTTCAGTCTAAGTAATTATTTAAATAAGTTTTTCTTCATTTTGATAAGTTATTCTTTTTTTGTAAAATGTGTAAATACTATGTCGTGAAAGAGAGAGAGAAAGAGGGAGAGATGCAACCCCGTTACATAATCTGTTAAAAAAAAAAACCTTGTATTTATCTCATTCTTGTTTTTATTTACATCGCCAAAGTCACAGATGCTATTTAATTTCCACAATTTTGGTTCAAACTCAACCTATTTACAACTATTGCGCAATGCATGCGTTCTCTGCACATACATGCTGTACGCAGGAAATCCTTGTGCATCACCTGTCAATCAAAATCGCATGACGCTAGGTGACCTTGAAAGTCTGAAAGAATTTCTCTTTTGATTTGAAACATTCTGATGGTCAGTTCAGAGTTCACATCTTTTGAAAAATATTGGGTCACAGTCAATAGGTCGGGGTGCCGTGTATTTAACACACCTTTCAATTTATTGAGCTTTGACTACATCAAGTGTACATGCATTTTTAAAACTCACTCAACTGACATTCGGCGAAACTCATCTACTTCCTAAAATGTCCCTTATCAGACACAATTAGATAAGGGTGTATCCATTAATTATCATTATAGCGTCACATAAATTCGCAGACTTTTGATGAGTTTTAACTAGCTAATTAGTATCGACTTCTAGAAAGGGGGGGGGTAACAAACATAATGTGGTTTGAAAGAGGATCGACAAAAATGATTGTTACAGTATTTTTTATTTTCATTTTATTTTGTAAGTTATCCTTTTTTCAGACACAAATAAGCATGTATCCTGTAGACTATGACTTTTATTAGTCAGATTATATCCGTTCAGTAGAAATCTGAAGTCCCTGTTTACCGCATGTGATATTTAAATCCATATTAGACAGAATTGCCGATTTTCAGTGTAAGTCTAACTGCATCAGTGATTCGCCGAGTGTAATTATCTGAGCAGAATTAATTAATATATGAGTCTAATACATTTTTTTTATTTTACTCTTGACAGACAATTCATAATTATATGTTTTAAATTTCTTACAAAATAATTAATTAGTAAAATCAGGCATCTGATATGAACTACATATGAATGCATACTTACGGCAAAAACGATCGTGTATCTGATTCAGCAATTGAAATGGGCGAAATTAAAATCGAAATGAAGTCAAGACAACCAGGGAATTAGTTTAAACATCTGTATAGTTAAATTACGAATATTTAAGTACAACAAACATTTTTTTTTAAAAGTTGATTCTTAAATAAAGAAAATGAAAATATTTATTATCAGTTCCGTAATGGGGAACTGTTATAAACCGTGTTACACGGTGTCCACAATCGCTGACTTCAAAGATGCCGACATCGAGTTCAAGGTTCACGGAGCCCTTGTTTTGCGGGAAAAACTCGTGGCCTGTACTGTACCTTTGATCACAAACACAACGAGTTGATCTAATT
This sequence comes from Saccostrea cuccullata, assembly GCF_032062105.1. Lineage (NCBI taxonomy): Eukaryota > Metazoa > Mollusca > Bivalvia > Ostreida > Ostreidae > Saccostrea > Saccostrea cuccullata. The sequence continues at coordinate 46,350 of NW_026932367.1, read as the reverse complement.
TATAGCAAATAAGTAATCAATGTAAACTATGTCTAGTTGTTTTGAATTTTCACAGTTGAAAGCCCAGATGCTTGTTACTTGATAATGGTGTTTTAAATAGCCAGACATAACCTCCGTCCTCTTTCACAGGCGCTATTGAGAGAAATAAACCAAAGTGACTTATTTGGTCAAAGCACGGTTCGAAAATCATTGGGGGCGTGGTTTGCATAATTAACCAAAGAACGGTACGGTTCGTTTCTTGCACGGAACGGTACGCTTTGTGCACGGAACGGTTCGCTTTGTGCACGGTACGGTACGCTTTGTACACGGAACGGTTCGCTTTGTGGACGGTACGGTACGCTTTGAGAACGGAACGGTTCGCTTTGTTCACGGTACGGTACGCTTTGTGCACGGAACGGTTTGTTTCTGAGGTGTAGTAGCACGGTATAGGGTCTGTATTTTAATCATACCGCCGCTGCGAAGGAGAGGGGGTATACTGTTTTACGCTTGTGTGTTTTTCTGTCTGTCTAGCTGTGTGTCTGTCCGTAACAAAGTTTTTGGTCGCAGTTTTCTCAGCAACTACGCAGTCCTCATTACAGATTCTTGAAATTGTTGCACATTCGTCTCTGTGGCATACCATATGGTGGGATTAATTTTTATTCAAATCGGATGTCAACCTCCTGTTTAACCGTGCGTCTGTCCGCACCATACATACAATATACATGTGACAAATTTTTTTCGCATATTTCTAAGCATTTACTCATCGCAGATTCTTCTAATTTTAGCACAGTCTTTGTTGAGACCTGTCATGAATTAAGAATTATATCTGTATACGAATCTGATGTCAACTTTATATTTTTTCAGTGCATCTGCCTGTAACTGAACGTGTGTAAACATAATAGTGAATAATCACATTAGAGCGGGGGATTATTTGTGAGCATTGGCTCACAGACTTCTTGTTTGTTCTGCCTTCTTTTAAACTATCGAACAAGTATGCAGTATACTTGCATAAATTTTTTTTTCCGAATACCTTGTTTTATGCATACAGTGTACGTATATTTTTAGTATATTTTTAGAAATCAAGAAACACCATCGAGTATGTGCAACACTTTTTTTTCTTTTAACAGTATCGGAAAATTTGACTTGAAAATGTCAAATTTAAATCAACCATTTTTTTCAAGATAATATTGTCGCTCCTTTATTCTATTCCTTTCTATTTCTGTATGTTATTTTTATTCTTTGTAAGGCGGAAAAATCGGGTTGTATTTTTACGAATTTGTTGTTAATCGAACAAGACATACGATTACATGAGATTACATGTAACATACAGTACGATTACATGTAAACTGGAACAAAGCTTTATTCTATGTACAAAACGTCTTTTCTCATCCGTTGTATGAGTTGGTTTTAACTTAAATATTCTTTTGTAATTCTTCTATCGATTTTTGCACAGGCTTTTATATCAAACATTTAAAAAAAACATTTGACGAATTGAAAAATTCTGGATCAAGGATCCCATCTCACACAAGATTGAGGGACTTCCAATCACCAAACCAGTGGATCAAGTGATGAGCTTATTTATAGTGAAAAAAAGACCTTCTTATTTAATTTGTCTCGCATTTCATCAAATAAATCTAACGACTCGGACAAAGGTGTTAGAATGGAATTACAAAATTTATTATTTAATCTTTTATTATCATACCTTCAAAACTTTACTTGTTACCAGAGCAGAAAACGTCAAAACACAATATGCGTTAAAATGCGTGATTGTGGGGTAAAGATATATGCGTTAAAATGCGTGATTGCGGGGCAACGTTATATGCGTTAAAATGCGTGATTGCAGGGATGGGGGTTACACTTGTAAACAAAAAAAAAAAGATATTGAAATATAACATATTAAACACTTTAGATACACTTTTGTTTGCAAACGGAAGTTACAACGACAAAGTAATAGTACAATAAGCAGTGACAAGGTGACAAATGTACAGTGTATTTGTCAGTGACATGGTGACAATGTCACGGTATATTAACCAGTGACAAGGTGACAAAGTTACAGTAAATTAATCAGTTAAAAGGTGACAAAGTTACGGTACAGTAATCAGTGAAAAGGTGACAAGTTACGGTACAATTTCCAGTGACAAGGTGACAAAGTAACAGTATATCAACCAGAGACAAGGTAACAAAGTTACGGTATATTAATCACTGACAAGGTAACAAAGTTACAGTATATTAATCAGTGACAAGGTGACAAAGTCACGGTATATTAACCAGAGACAAGGTAACAAAGTTACGGTATATTAATCACTGACAAGGTAACAAAGTTACAGTATATTAATCAGTGACAAGGTGACAAAGTCACGGTATATTAACCAGTGACTAGGTGACAAAGTTACGGTATATTAACCAGTGATAGGTGACAAAGTTACGGTATAATAACCAGTGACTAGGTGACAAAGTTACGGTATATTAACCAGTGATAGGTGACAAAGTTACGGTATATTAACCACAGACTAGGTGATAAAGTTAAGGTATATTAACAAGTGACAAAGCGACAGAGTTACAATATATTAATCAGTGACAAGGTGACAAAGTTACGGTATATTAACCAGAGACAAGGTGACAAAGTTACAGTATATTAATCAGTGGCAAGGTGACAAAGTTACGGTATATTAATCAGTGGCAAGGTGACAAAGTCACGGTATATAACCAGTGACAAGGTGACTAAGTCAAGGTATATTACTCAGAGACAAGGTTACAAAGTTAAGGTATATTAATCAGTGATAAGGTGAAAAGTTACGGTATATTAATCAGTGATAAGGTGACAAAGTCACGGTATATTAATCAGTGACAAGGTGACAAAGTCAGGATATATTAATCAGTGACAAGGTAACAAAGTTACGATATATTAACCAGTGACAATGTGACAAAATTACGGTATATAACCAGTGACAAGGTGACTAAGTCAAGGTATATTACTAAAAGACAAGGTTACAAAGTTACTGTATATTAATCAGTGATAAGGTGAAAAGTTACGGTATATTAATCAGTGATAAGGTGACAAAGTCAGGATATATTAATCAGTGACAAGGTGACAAAGTCACGACATATTAATCAATGACAAGGTGACAAAGTTACAGTATATTAACCAGTAACAAAGTGACAAAGTTACGGTATATCAATCAGTGATAAGGTGACAAAGTCACGGTATATTAATCAGTGACAAGGTGACAAAGTTACGGTATATTAACAAGTGACAAAGTGACAAAAGTACAGTATATTAATCAGTGATAAGGTGACGAAGTTACGGTGTATTAATATGATTTAAACGAGAAATTATTCAGATTTAAACATCTTGCTTCGCATAATATTTTGAAATTTTGAATCTGGAAGGAAACAAATAGTACCAAGCATGTGCTCCAACGCCGTTTTACCGGGTAATAGGTAGCTGTCGGGAAACCACCAGTGTAGCCGTTACCAATTCCCGAGTGATAATTCATAACAATAATGTATATTCTCTTCTTAATAGTTTATGCTCGGAATGTAATAAGGCTTATTGTTCATGTCGTAATAATGAGTATTCATGTGTATTTGTTCCATATTCTAGTGTTAAGTCAAACATTTTATCTGATTCTTATGAATTCACTATAAATTCACTAAGACTAATAGAAATATTAATAGTCCTACTGTCAAGAAGGTTTCACAGACGAATCTACTGTGTTTGTAACAAAAACTAACAATATAACAAGCAATAATGAATTTGGTTTGATGAAAAAAGGCTTAAAATTTGGAAACTTTAACATTTGCCATCTAATGCCAAAAATTGAAGAAATTTAAATTTTGCTTCAAAACAAACAAACTCTTAATATTCTAGGACTTTGTGAAACCTTTTTTGAATGAAAATATTAGTCATTCTGAGTTGAAAATTGATGGCTTTGAAATGGAAAGGAAAGACTGCACTTTGAGGGCAGGTGGTGGAATTGTGGTATACATTTCTAAAAATATAAGATACAATCGTAGAACTGATTTTGAAATTGGGAATATTGAAACAATTTGGCTAGAATTACATACAAATAATTCTAAACCAATTTATTACTGCTAAGCATATCGTCCACCATCTGCTCCTTCCTGCTGGGCAGAGGACCTGGCTCCTGCTGTGACGATGCAGAAATTATCGTAACAGGTGATTTTAATGTAGACTTATTAAAAGAACCCCCACAAAGTTGGACATATGCTTTAGAGGAGTTTGATTTTCACAATTAATTACAGCACCAACCACGCAGGGGTAATAAGGAAGCGTACAAAATATTCTACCTTGACTAAATCAGTGCTACATTATGACGTCATATTAGGCGAGATGACGTCAAATTTAGAAGAAAAGTTTTCGTAATATTGGTATTTAGAGATGTAATTTAACTCTAGAAAATGAATAGAAACGTGTAACCATTAACAAAACTAAAATCTTTTTATTTTGTTATGCTGTATCCGTCAGTTTGATTAAAATCTACAACCGATGACGTCATGTGTGTACATCAAGTAACTTGGGAATTGATAATGTCGTGTAAAGAGAATTTGACTAAGACGACATGTACAAATATACGTAAGATGGAGTTTAAAAGCAAATATCGGGAACATTTTGTGATATTCATATGGAATTCAATAATTAAACAGGTATGCTAATTTATTTTCATTGATTATATTCATTTTTGAAGACAGTCATCTGTATACGCATCCCGTTTGGCCTTTCCTCTGTCATTCGTGACAAAAATAATGCAACAAAACTACAATAAGCTGGATATTTCAAAACATAAGATTTGTATAGATGGAAAGTTTGCCTTCTAACACACTTGGAAAGTGCTGCTAGAATCCCGAGGTAAGCATGCTTTTACGAAAAATCTCAGTTCATATGTATAAAATTCAAAACATAGGGTAAGGTTTCGTGTGAATGTGTAGAATAATTATTTTACTGCATGATAGCAGAGTGGGAATCTAGCAGCGCTTTTTAGGCAAAATAGATGATTTTCAACTATATTATTTACTCAAAGAAATTATTAAACTCCGGGGTATTGTTGTTCTGTAAGCCTTTTTATAAAGGAAAATTTCGCTATAAATAGAAGTCACGTTATGCCTAACCCTGCAATAGTTAATAAAGTTTACGTTTATCATCGGTTTGGGTAATTTAACAAACTAAATTTTCTTTAAAAAGTCTAAATTTTCCGAGAAATGACTTATATGCTTCCTAAACAACCCCGCGCAGAGTAACTAATACCTCAAGTACCGTAATAAATCACTTTTACACCAATAAACCAGATAACATGTGTGAAGTAAATGTACCTTTTATTGCCATCTCTGATCACTACCCAATATGTGCTACTAGACTCTATCGAAACAAAGTAAGTCTTCTTATAGACAAATCAAAATCTTCTTACTATAAAACAGCGATTGAACAGAGTTCAAATACCAAAGAAATATGGAACTATCTTAATCAATTAACATGTAATTCAAAGAACATAACTCCATCTCATGTATTTTCTGATGGGGAAGTTGTGAAAATCTACAGGATATTGCAAATACTTTTAATAGCCACTTTATGCATTTCTCTAACAAGCTTCTTTTGGAAATGCCAAAACATGATTATGATCCAAATCTACCGTATAATTGGAAATTTTAGCGAGACGCAAATTAAGCGATTTCTCCTTAAAAACTGATATTTTATTTTAGCGAGAAGTAATTTTAGCGATTTTTAATTGTTCACTAAAGAAGCTAGTACAAATAACATGCGATTTATCTTTAGCGATATTCAATTTTAGCAATCTCAACAGCCTCGCTAATAATGCCAAAATTAAATCCTCGCTAAAATTTCTACTCATACGGTATTATGTAATTTTGTTAGGTCTATGATTGATGAGATTGATTGATTGATTGAATACTGTTTAACGTCCCTCTCCAGAATATTTCACTGATTTGGAGATGTCACCATTGCCGGTGAAGGGCTGCAAATTTAGGCCTATGCTCGGCACTTACGGCCTTTGAGCAGGGAAGGATCTTTGTCGTGCTACATCTGCTGTGACACGGGGCCTCGGTTTATACGGTCTCATCCGAAGGACCGCCCCATTTAGTCGCTTCTTACGACAAGCAAGGGGGTACTGAGGACCTATTCTAACCCGGATCCCCACGGGATTCTATGCTTGATGAGGAAACTTTCCTTAGTATTCATCAAATTGAGGAAAGTGAAATGTTTAACATGTTAAATTCTCTAAATGTCAATACATCAGCTGGCATTGACTTTATTGGGCCGCGTCTTTTGAAAGTCGCATCTAAATATAGATATGTAAACCTATGACTCATCTTGTTAACACTAGCATAGTAAGTGGTATTTTCCCAACAAATTTAAAACAAGCCAAAGTAACGCGTATTTTTAAGAAAGGTGATAAAGGTGACCCGAATAATTATCGTCCTATTTCTATTCTACCAACTATATCTAAATTGATAGAAAAACATGTAGCTAAGCTAATACAAAACTTCACTAATGAATTTGATCTACTAACACAATCCCAGTAGGGATTTTGGGCACTCCATTCCTGTCAAACTTCCCTTACAAAACTAACAGAAAGTTGGCGTAATGCAATGGATCGTGGTGAACTAATCGGTATTACATTTATAGATTTTAGTAAAGCATTTGATTTGGTGAATCATGATATTCTTCTAGAGAAATTAATCAATTACAAAGAACTAAAGCCACGAAAACTTAACAAAAAAAATTACTTCAGTTTTAACATAAGTTATTTTCTACTTGGTTTTTGATTTATTTAAGTGATTGTAACGGTGCGAATTATAATGCTACCTTTTAACGTTACTATGACGCCACAATGGACAATACTTGACGTCGTGCTTATGAACGTAACTAAGCAATTTTATATTTAACTTTTCACTGTCTGAAGAGTCATTAGGCAGAAAGTGCTAACAGTAAAAATGTTCTTCGAGTCTTGTGATTCCTGACTTTTTTTCATTGGATATATTTTACTTTACCAAACACTGGGTTTTTCTTAAATTAAATTATATATATATATATATATATATATATATATATATATATATATATATATATATATATATATATATATATATATATATATATATATATATATATATATATATATATATAAAGGACTAAAAATGACAAACGACACGAACAATGAAAATTGTCACCTTTTTGGGACGCCCTGTCCCTTCCTCAGGACAAAGAAAAAAGTTAAAAAGTCATAAGAACAAAGGAAAAAGAGAAACAAAAACAACTAGCACTACTACTAAACTACTAAACACTAGATATTTACATACTTAATTACATGTTGAATTGGAAATTTTTAAGAACACTAATAAAGAAAGAAATCCGGACCGCTATGAAATGCGTCCGGTCTATCGGGTATACTCGGGTGAAGTGCGATTTATGACGTCACAACTGACGTATATGTATTACTTTTAACGTCATGTTTGAAGAGAAATGTAAAATCAACTGATTTACGATTTTTTGAGATTTGAATTCAGATAATATAAATTACAGATCATGCCTCTTCACAAATATCCATTTCAAACGAACTACTGACTATTTTTTAAACATATTGTGTGTAAGTTTTATATAATTGTAGTTATATAAACCAAATATAACCGAATGATTAACAAAACTGGCAAATCTTTGAGAGTTCAAAATTAAAATGTAAAGTAATATTTCATATTGGCCACACGTACGAACAACGATTATTTTAAGCGTGTAGATTTGTATCAGCAATATCTATATATATGGTGGGTATAAAAGTTGTTATTGACTGTGGCCACATTAAATTTTGGGAAATTCTGTCGAAAAATCGGCATTTTTGAACGTTTTTATGAAACCGTCGCACGTGCCTAACAGCGCATTATTTGACAAAATGAGCTGCGCACGGAAAAGAAATATGTTGTCCTCTAATAATTAACGTATAATACCAACGCACGTGCCTAACAGCGCATTATTTGACAAAATGAGTTACGTAAGGAAAAGAAGTATGTTGTCCTCTAATAATTAACGTATAATACCCGCCATGAATAGAAAAACTCTATTTTTGTGAAAAACAAGGGGCCAAGGATGGTTCGTGGCTTTAGCTCTTTGACCAAACAGCTATAAAGTGGTTTAAGTCATATCTTTACAACAGGACCCAGTGTGTAAAATTTAGAACATGTGTCTCCAATATTCTTCCCGTCACAGCAGGAGTACCACAAGGGTCAATTCTGGGTCCACTTCTATTTTCATTGTACATAAACGACCTTCCTTTACATGTAAACAATTCAGATATTGACATGTTTGCTGATGATGTTACTTTGTACTCTGATAATCATAATGCAAGATGTTTAGAAAATTCACTAAATTCAGATCTTTGCGAAATTGAGAAATGGTGTGCTCAAAATCAAATGGTATTAAATGTAGATAAAACAAAATGTATGTTAATTGGAACACAGCAAAGAAAATCAAAAGTAGAAGATCCAAATTTACAACTTTATGCCTCAGACAAAACAATTGAAATAGCTGAAACTGAAAAAAATTCTTGATGTACATATTGATGATAAGTTACAATATGCGAATCATATTGATCCAGTTTGTAAAAAACCTTAAATTATAAGTTATTTACTCTTCGTAGGATTAAGAAATTTCTCCCTCTTCATACCAGGAAACTATATTACAATGCTTATATTTTACCATCTATTAATTATTGTTTGACTGTTTGGGGTAATGCCCCTAAGCAGGATATGGACAGATTATTTAGATTACAAAAAAAGGCAGCAAGGATTATTCTTGACGCAAGTCCTGATTCCTCATCTAAACCACTATTTGAGAAACTTGGATGGTTAACTATTTATGAGCTAGTTGATCTGTACAAATATATATTATTATACAAAATTTTCAGCGGAATGACACCCGAATATTTTCATAATTTATTTGAATTTCATTCTTCAACTTCCTATAACCTGCGATCTGAAACGATCTTAAATTACCAAAATTTCGTACAAACTTATTCAAGAACTCTTTTCAGGACTCAGGTGTACATCTATGGAATAAACTTTCCCAATACATTAGACTCTCTCAATCTCTACGAGCTTTTAAGCGTAATGTAGAAAATTACATCATCAGCTGTCGCTCAAGTATTTGAGCATGTCATGGGGCCAAGTGATTTAAACAGATCTTGCATCGTGGGAAAATCACGTAGGAAATACCTTTAAGAATATTTATTTTGCTTATAATATTTCTACAAAATGAAGCCTCCGAAGAACGTTTCCAAGTTTTATTTTACTAGGAAACATTTATAAACAACTTTCTCTTTTGTATTGCATAAACGACGTTAATTAGTAATTTGAACTACTTCCCTTCATTTCGGCAGCTTACAACGACAGATTGTGGTATTATATTCCTTATACATTTGATTTTTATTAACAAACACATAGTGTAATTCAAATTGTCAATTTGTTTTTAAATGATAATTCTAAAAGAAAAAGTATATGTAGGATTCAGCTCGCTGCAAAAATATTTTGCAAGCTTTATTTCAGAATCATACGGTGAACATTGGAAATTGACCTACACAGAGAAAAAAAAATGTTTTGTTTTACTATATCGTAGAAAAACGTACACAGTTAATAGATTTAGGTTACATCATATGCATAGAGAAAGGTATTCACGGGCCAGCGTCGTTTCATCGGAGCTTCTAACCAGCATCGAATAAGCTCCAAGCCACATCAAATCTGCTCGTGAAAAACCGAAGGGTTGAAAACATCACTATCAATTTATTCCAGGGAGTGTTGAGATCTGCGATTTTATGTATTGAAGTAAAGTAGTGGTATGGCTAAATTTTTTACAGCCTGATCAAAGGAACACAGCTCTCCTATAACAATACATACAGGATCCCTGAGGCACATAATCAGGAAAGATGTACCCAGGGCAAAGACCACATAATGGGAACAGATGTACCCAGGGCAAAGCCCACATAATCAGGACAGATGTACCCAGGGCAAAGACCACATAATCAGAACAGATGTACCAAGGGCAAAGACCACATAATGGGAACAGATGTACCCAGGGCAAAGCCCGCATAATCAGGACAGATGTACCCAGGACAAAGACCACATAATCAGGACAGATGTACCCAGGACAAAGACCATATAATCAGGACAGATGTACCCAGGACAAAGAGCACATAGTCAGGACAGATGTACCCCGGGTAAAGCCCACTTAATCAGGACACATGTACCCAGGGCAAACACTACATAACCACGACAGATGTACCCAGGGCAAACACTACATAATCAGGACAGATGTTCCCAGGGCAAACACTACATAATCAGGACAGATATACCCAGGACAAAGCCCACATAATGAGGACAGATGTACCCGGAACAAGGACCATATAATCAGGACAGATGTACCCAGAACAAAGCCCACATAATCAGGACAGATGTACCCAGGACAAAGACCACATAATCAGGACAGATGTACCCAGGACAAAGACCATATAATCTGGACAGATGTACCCAGAACAAAGACCATATAATCAGGACAGATGTACCCAGGACAAAGACCATATAATCAGGACAGATGTACCCAGAACAAAGACCATATAATCAGGACAGATGTACCCAGGACAAAGACCACATAATCAGGACAGATGTACCCAGAACAAAGACCATATAATCAGGACAGATGTACCCAGGACAAAGACCATATAATCAGGACAGATGTACCCAGGACAAAGACCATATAATCAGGACATATGTACCCAGAACAAAGACCATATAATCAGGACAGATGTACCCAGGACAAAGATCATATAATCAGGACAGATGTACCCAGAACAAAGACCATATAATCAGGACAGATGTACCCAGGACAAAGACCATATAATCAGGACAGATGTACCCAGGACAAAGACCATATAATCAGGACAGATGTACCCAGGACAAAGACCATATAATCAGGACAGATGTACCCAGGACAAAGACCATATAATCAGGACAGATGTACCCAGAACAAAGACCATATAATCAGGACAGATGTACCCAGGACAAAGACCACATAATCAGGACAGATGTACCCAGAACAAAGACCATATAATCAGGACAGATGTACCCAGGACAAAGACCATATAATCAGGACAGATGTACCCAGGACAAAGACCATATAATCAGGACAGATGTACCCAGGACAAAGACCACATAATCAGGACAGATGTACCCAGGACAAAGACCATATAATCAGGACAGATGTACCCAGGACAAAGACCATATAATCAGGACAGATGTACCCAGGACAAAGACCATATAATCAGGACAGATGTACCCAGGACAAAGACCATATAATCAGGACAGATGTACCCAGGACAAAGACCATATAATCAGGACAGATGTACCCAGAACAAAGACCAAATAATCAGGACAGATGTACCCAGGACAAAGACCATATAATCAGGACAGATGTACCCAGGACAAAGACAATACAATCAGGACAGATACAGGCCAAAGACCACATAATCAGGACAGATGTACCCAGGACAAAGACCACATAATCAGGACAGATGTACCCAGGACAAAGACCATATAATCAGGACAGATGTACCCAGGACAAAGACCACATAATCAGGACAGATGTACCCAGGACAAAGACCATATAATCAGGACAGATGTACCCAGGACAAAGACCACATAATCAGGACAGATGTACCCAGGACAAAAACCATATAATCAGGACAGATGTACCCAGGACAAAGACCACATAATCAGGACAGATGTACCCAGGGCAAAGACCACATAATCAGGACAGATGTACCCAGAACAAAGACCATATAATCAGGACAGATGTACCCAGGACAAAGACCACATAATCAGGACAGATGTACCCAGAACAAAGACCATATAATCAGGACAGATGTACCCAGGACAAAGACCATATAATCAGGACAGATGTACCCAGAACAAAGACCATATAATCAGGACAGATGTACCCAGAACAAAGACCACATAATCAGGACAGATGTACCCAGGACAAAGACCATATAATCAGGACATATGTACCCAGGACAAAGACCACATAATCAGGACAGATGTACCCAGGACAAAAACCATATAATCAGGACAGATGTACCCAGGACAAAGACCACATAATCAGGACAGATGTACCCAGGGCAAAGACCACATAATCAGGACAGATGTACCCAGAACAAAGACCATATAATCAGGACAGATGTACCCAGGACAAAGACCACATAATCAGGACAGATGTACCCAGAACAAAGACCATATAATCAGGACAGATGTACCCAGAACAAAGACCATATAATCAGGACAGATGTACCCAGAACAAAGACCATATAATCAGGACAGATGTACCCAGGACAAAGACCATATAATCAGGACAGATGTACCCAGAACAAAGACCATATAATCAGGACAGATGTACCCAGAACAAAGACCATATAATGAGAACAGATGTACCCAGAACAAAGACCATATAATCAGGACAGATGTACCCAGGACAAAGACCACATAATCAGGACAGATGTACCCAGAACAAAGACCACATAATCAGGACAGATGTACCCAGAACAAAGACCATATAATGAGAACAGATGTACCCAGGACAAAGACCATATAATCAGGACAGATGTACCCAGGACAAAGACCACATAATCAGGACAGATTTAACCAGGATTTGCAAAATGTACAAGGAACTCTTAAATCTATTTTTCTATTCTGAAGTTATTTTTTGTAATTCAATAATTCTGTCTAAAAATTGGCAAAAAATCACGGCAAATTTACTTTCAAAAATATCATGTGTAGTATATATGGACAGTATCAACCAGAATTTAGTCTGCTTTATAGAACTTGTGTTTTCATTTTTACTAATATGTACGGCCAGACCATTTGTGTAACGAATAAAACATTTTTAAAGAAGGTGTGTGCATGTATGTTTTTATAATTAAATGTATAATGAATAGTGATTCAGTTGCGAAGTTGATCGCGAAAATACCGCGATATTTTAGTGCCTCGTGAAAACTCTGCAACACAGTAAAATTCTAAATGATATAAAACCCTGTATTGTCAATCAGAAACTCAAGAATCTCTTTGATGTCAATTTCAGAGTACTTGTGTGTGCACTCAGAATGTGTTTTAACAAAATAGTTTTGCAAATGACCAATGACGAGGTAAGTAAATTTACGAGGTTCTATTTTTATTGAAAAAGCAGCTGTCAATGATATCCAAAAAAGCGTGGACTTTAATTTATCGTAGGGAATGGTTGTGTTTCAGGTTGAAAAGTCGTAAGTTTTTGAGTTGTTGATTTTGGTAAAATCTTGTTATTTCAAGTTGACCAAAACTTCTTCAGAATTTTTGAGTATGCGCAACTGACTCACATCACGTCTTAAATATACTGTTGCACAGTACTCTTGAAGTTTTCTTTTACTACTCTCAATTTCTTGGTGAGCAGTAATAAAAGAGGATTGGTGGAACATTTACTGGAACCTGCAATGTATCTTTGTTTGTAAGGATTGCATCATTTATTTCATTTGTGAGGGAATTTAACCCGTAAAATTCTTTCTGTAATCTTTACGTGTATTTTTAAAAGTATTTAATGCTTTAGACCAAAACATGTCACTGCATTATATATGGCATTATTATCTGACATAACAAATTAATTCTGGAAAGTTTTTTTAATTTTTTGACTGGATATATAACTAAAATTTTTTCAATACAAAGTAAATCCCGGCGAAGCAATTGGTAAATCCTTTTCTTAGCAAGAATCTGGGCCTATAATAATGATAAAAAAAAGAATTATCAGAGGGGGTATGTTTTGTGATGTTACAAACCCCGATTCATTCGTTGATTTTGATAATGAAATATATGTCTCGTAGACTTCGTGACATTTAAAAAAAAAAAGGTGAAAAAAAATTGTAAGTAACAGATGGATTTGATTTCAACGACTATTATTTATAGAGTGTAGCCCTATAAATCCGAGTTTTTCTAGTTACATTATATCATATAGTCCGCTAGATATTAGTGATATATATCTATATATTTCTTTTATTTGATTCAGCTTTTATGACGGGATCAAAGTTTAATTCTTCACATAAAAGTCAATGAATATACAATGTACACATAATTTCTTAGTTTTCAAAATGACCTCGCCCCCCCCCCCCCTTTCAAGACTGAATATGATCAATTTTGAATTAAATTTAACAATCACGGTTTATGATTTATTACACTTTGAATTTTGTTGTTTCACATAAAATTAACATATACTGTACACTTTTGTGTACAATAGTTATTGATGTTAGGCTATAAAAATAATTTGGACTCCCTCGCCTATAATTATATCACACGAATATGGATTTATATTTTTCTTTCAGGTATGTGTCTTTTCCTTAACGCAGGACTTCGCAATGTATTTATTTATTTTTAATTCTTATGTTAAATATGGCTACTGCTTCCATTTCTTCCAAGGGGCGGGGGGGGGGGGGTGACGTGTTTAAGACATGCGTTTTAATCTTTAAACAAAATTAATGTTATTGCATAAAACAACTTCGCCTATGTTAATTTTTTTAAATATTTTGTTGAAAAATCAAGTATTTTAATCAGTGAAGGATTGCTGTTTGTCTCCAATATTACACTCTTTGTGTTTCATAAAATAATATTTAAAATCTCCATGCATGCACAGTCAGCATGGTTAAAATAGTACTGCCCGGGGATGGGACGAATTACATTTCGATAACTTCTTCAGCTTTTTCATGTGATTTTCTTTCTTGATCGACGTTTTTCTTTTCCTGTTCTTTTATCCCTCAAAATCACTACCTTGCCACATCTTATAAATATTTGAAGTGAAACCAACTAAACTACCAGTCATACATATATAGTGGAGGGACATCCTAAGTAACGAAAATATGTGTCCCAATTCGCGTTCACTGTAGAATGTAAATAGATGGTATGTACCGGGTATATAAAATGGAATGAAAATTAAAGCTTAAATTTATTTAATTATTTACTTTTAATAATTGTTATCCCCAATTTACACTATCACATCACTTCCGCAGTAATTCTATTTAAAGATATCAGAACTTTATCCAGTTTCCGTTACATCTGTGCGATCCATGCTATGCCTCATCACCCTAGATGTAAATGAGAAAGCTGGTAGACAAACCACTTACTACTAAAAGTAAATTAGGGTTTCCAAAAATCATGTTTTTATTGTTATTAAATCAAGGAGCAAATCTGGAGTCGGACAAACTTATAATAAAACTGCCTCTATAAATAAGCTCTTTTCAAATGTGTAGTTCTCACACTTCATATAAGGACATCGTCAAATATGTAAGCTGATATTTTAAAATAGAAAGTCCAAAAAAGATCTAAGACATCGTAAAAGGCTTATAAAGAAGGAGAAAGCTACGGAGAGAGAGAGAGAGAGAGAGAGAGAGAAAGAGAGAGAGTTTTAGATCTTAGTGTTTTAAAATACAATGTACATATGTCTGTAACGACTAAAGTCAAGTTCTTTTTTTATGGTTCTTTAATCAATTTAAACATCAAATTGGCAAAGAGCTACAAACAAACAAAATATATACACACATTACCAATAGAAAACACAAACAAAAATAAAGGAAATAATCAGTATATGAAATTAACTTCAACTGAACACGTACCACCAAAATATGGCGATGCCACACCCGGTCACTCATACATGAAAAGTTATGATACACTGCGTGTGTGGTCTCTACATTAAAATAAACAATGTACGGTATTTATTAAAAATCGATGAAAGGATATAATATCTAGTATAATTCAAGTTTAATAAAACACAAGATAAACAACATTCTTACCGTAACACGCATCACTCTCAAACTTTATTTCGAACACGTTTCGTTCATAACAGGGGCGTCAGCATAGTGAGTATTAAGGACATTGGCAACGTTTCTGGTTTTCGTATAGGATTTTTCAAGATTTTTGAACAGGTTTAATGGTACCAAACATATTCAATTCAGGTCCTTTTTACCAATCATGCCAGCCTTCCTTTATAGATTTTGTCAAATCAATGTTTTTACAATTTTCAATGCATTTCCTATGTAAAATGTTGATAAAATGGCCCTATATTATTTTCATCCATACGTTTTCTCCAAAACCCATTTATTTCACAAGGTTTATACATTAAATACATTGTTGAAACCTTATTTCCGATGACATGCATATACTTTGGCTGAAAATGAAAATATTGAAACAAAACACAGAAATACTAGCACTGTTTTTTAATTTTGAGTTACTTCCCTTCACTTCTAATGAACATTAATTATGATCAAGAGAATCGTTGTTTGTTTCTATTCTATGATTTACTTTATTGGAAGCAAACTGTCACAAAACATTTTAACAAGGATTTATAGGAACTTTTAATGGTGTCTCATTCACATAACCTATAGAATCGTTCTCATTCGGTCTACCTGGCTATCACCACTTTCAGCAAAATTAATTCACATCTTTGCACTTCCCAGCATTCATGTACCTATTCTAAATGACGGCCTGTTGACTGTCTGCCCCCTCAGCACAATGTAAACAAACCTATCGCTGCTTTTCTTTTTTTACTGTAGAGTTGAATATATCCCATGAAAAACACACGTGCTTTTGTTTACTTCTCAGTCTGTAACCTATGCTTTATTGGTTTTCAGCGCCTAGAGAATTCCATACGGGAGATCACTCTCAACGACTTTTTTCATAAGTGAGAAAACCTATGTATAAACCTTTTTTCTCCGGAAACCCTGCGTTGCCAATGACCTTAATAGATAACTAGCTTGACGAACCAGTTTAATTCTTTGAGATTTACTCAACAAAATAATAATTTTATAAATTCAAATCACTGCACTGAAAATTAATAAAAAATAGATAACAACTAAATTAATATTCTAACAGAATTTTAATAAAGTTTTTAATAATATATTCTCTAAAAAAAAATTAAATACCTGGCGCAAGGACAGAAACTCTATAAATAGACTGTTTGTATATAAAGTATGGTGCGCGATTCGCGTTCTTTAAATATGCGCAAAATCAACCGTTACATGTCTATCAGTGGGTACATGTATATGGTCCCTTAGGAATATTCCTTGATCCGCCTCCAGTACGTTATAATTGTCAGTATAATGTTATTTTAAAATATTCACTTATCAGTCGCTTTCATATGTTAAGTAGGAAAACATATATACTGTAGGTTCATGTATGTCAACAATGCATACGCTAGAAATTATAGGTTTTGAAAAATCTTAATAGGCAAAGTAAATTTTCAAGAAGAGGACGACGATGTGGTCTGATGGTATTCTTCCACCAGCTATATTTTTATGTTAGAGTCTATACACAGAAAATATTTTGGCATCAACCTTTTGCATGGACAGTTAACTCGTGAATGTATTCAAAGGGTAGTACAGGTGGTAAATACCATGTAGATACATGGATGGGGAGCAATGCATTTGGGCGCTTAAAACTCCATTCTAACGGGGGGGGGGGGGGGGTTGTACACATCTTTGACCAACAGCGATCTAATTGTTATTCCCCATATTATTATATTCAAAATTTCCGGCATTTTTTTCTTCGATCAACAGCTACCTTGTTAAATAGAAGGACTGATTAGAAACTATATAATTATGCATTTCATTTCATCACAGGAATGCTCAGCATTTCCGACATTATTTTTTTGTGTGCCTTTTTTTTGGGGGGGGGGGGTGATACAGTTGCATTTTTTGTCTATCAAGTTAATGAATAATCGATCAGTCAAAAAAGAAAGATCAAATACACTTTTTAATGTCGGAAATAAAAAGAAGAATATATACATGGGCGTTGGAAGCTAATTGAAAGTAGGGAGGGGGAGCTAAACCGACGAGAAAAGATACACCCGAATTTTCAATGCCTTTATAATATCCATCTTTGCAAAAAAAAAAAAAAAAAAAAAATGGAGGCGAGCCCCTCTCCCAAGGTTATATGTAGCACTCCCTCCCCCCGGTTCCGACGCCTGTGATAAATAATTTTTTTTTTACTGAAAAAGAATGCAGTCAAATATTTAGATAATCGGTTTTATATGAACATTTTTTTCGGTCAGAATTGTTTAGCTTTTACAAACACAATCAATCAATCTTTTTTTATGGCGTTAGCTTGTATATTTGAATACTATAGTAATTTGATGATCATGGGATAACCGAGTAATCACAAAAGTAAAGAAAACTCTGACCAACTCATGATATATCCTGCGTAATTGATTAATTTTTATTGTTTAACACGTTTCTTAATTTGATTTTATTTTCCGCAAGTTTGATTAAATTTTATGTAAATACGCTATTTTCTTTATAGAAGTGGACAAGTTTTCGTGTACATCGACGCCATAAAATTCATCGTGTCAAAGAAATCTGATATACGGCAACCCTTAGAAAAATTGTGGAAATGCTTTCTATATTTCTCAATTAATACAGCTACAATGGATGCATTTCCATAGAAACATTTTTAAGAGTACTGCCTGATTTGCTCCACAAATGATCGGAATACTTTGGACAACATCGGGAAAATGCCGAGTGCTGACCGACCCTATATCGTCCAAAATATTAATAAAATGTTATCAGTTAAATTTTTACTAAATGTATTTAAAAAATTAAAATATTTTGCATCCACAACGCGCTGTTGTATTGTTCAACAGAAATTAAGCGATATTCCAACAATATTTTTTAATTAAAAAAAACTTTCGAACAGATAGATAAAGTTTAATATGCTGATAGCTACAATTCCGTTTGTGTCCCAAAAAATCTGTAAAATATTGTTATAATTTTTTCTCAAGTGATAATCCTTTTAATCAAGACCTCTTACATGTATATATTTTTATTTATAGATAGATTCTGCAAGTTTCAGTAAAATGGTTATGCATGTGACTGAAAAAATAAAATTAAAGAGTGTTTTATAATTTTTTTTTAATGTTCATTATCTTGATTTGTGCATATATTGCACCGATTCAATCTTTGTCCATAAGGTCGATGGTTCGAATCTCGCTTGCAAGCGGAGTTTCCAATATTTTGTTTCTGTCTTATTTCAGTTACGTATGACTTTTCCATTTTTTATAATATGTATGGAGAATTATGACGATTTCAAATTTGTATTATTGAGATAATTTGAGAATATTTTTTTTAATAATCATTAGCTGCTGTAAATAAACGTAAGAGAAAAATAAAATCATTCTAAAATTTATGACATGGGATGCTGTACCCTCTATGGTCGATATTATGACCTTGTCAGTAAATATAATTTATCATTAAGGCAACCGAAGTTTTTGGAACATGCACTGATTGTTAGTCAATTATTTATACAATGAATTGACGACGGATTTTTTCGTTAATTCCCGATCATGACAAGGAGCACACGGCGGGTGTGACCGGTGTGCAGGGGATGCTCACTCCTCAATGGCACCTGATCCTAACTTTCATGTTTCTGAGGTCCGTGTTTGCTCTCTTTTCGACGACGTTTCGTGAATTAACAATTATTATGGTAATTTCCGTTCCTTCGTCGGTACATTGTCTTCTTGGGGGGGGGGGGGTTTAGATGGGAAATGCCACAGAGTCGTACACATCTGTTTAATGCTTGATTGTTTTGGTTGAAAAAGACGCTAATGTTAATCTAACAAGCTATCTGATAATTCGTAATTTCTTCAACTTTTCTATCGTCAACTTCTCTTACTTATGCAGCAATATACGTTCATCACATTTATACGTAGGATATATATCTCAGCTGATTCGATACGCAAGAGCATGCTCTACGTGTGAACAGTTTTTGAAGCTAGGTAAATTATTGACAAGCATGTTGATGAAACAAGAGTATTAATAGTCTCGTTCAAAGTCATCATTTCGGAAGTTCTACGGTAAAAACAATGACCTTGTCAGCAAATACAGTTTATCATTGAGTCAAATGCTGACTGACATTTTTTTTTTATATTGATTGTTGTTCCATTGTTTGTGCACTGAGTTGGCGGCGCAGTTTTTCGTTATTTCCTGATCATGACAAGGAGCACACGGCGGTGTAACTGGTCAGCACGGGATGCTCACTCCTCCATGTCACCTGATCTCGTCACTGATTTTTCGGAGGTCCGTGTTTGCTCTACAACTATTTTGTATTGTTTGATGGACTTTGATGTTGAATACTGTTTGTTATCTCCATATCCTTCATAGACCTCTAAAGAAAAGTCGGTCGGAAGACCACTTGTTGCACTAGCAAGAATTCTGATTTATTATTACGTTTCAACTTTCAAATGTGTCTGTGCTTCTTTGTACTTGAAAGCCATTTTATAGCCCATCATGGCAGTAAACCAAAAGTCCTTGTTTAGCATTTTTTTTCTTCTGTGCAATTTTAACTGTAGCTGCAAATAGTAAATATTCATTGTAAAAAAAAGAAGCATCAAATTTAGAAGAACCTAGATTTGAATCTCCAAGTGGTAATCCTACTTATACTCATATTTCCCTTTCTAAGGAAAAAAAATTTCAGAATCAAACGTCAGTTTTGAATATTTTCAATTTTTCACAGAGCCAAAATGAATTTGAACTACTTTGCCAAAAAAGTTGAAACTTCTGGGGAAATGTCTAAGGTAATGTTCAAGATTCAAATGGACAATCAAAGTTTTACAAAGGAATATGTTCGGAAAATCTTTAAAAAGTCTTCCTCCCAAACACAACAAAGCCATAATTATAGTCATATTTATATGGAAGCATCCTTAAGCATCCTTAAGTAGTGTAGATTCATGTTTTTGTCCCCCGCTTGAAAAGTGGGGGATATTACCGTAACTTGGGTCTGTCTGTCCGTCATTCTGTCTGTCTGTAACGCTTTCATTTTCACACGATATCTCGAGAACCCTTGGAGCTTTTGCAATGAAATCTTGCATATCAACTCCCTATGGATTGAAAAAGAAGCCTATTGATTTTGAGGTCAAAAGGTCACAAATTTGCAAATTCTGTCTGTTATAACACTTTCATTTCCGCGCGATATCTCGAGAACCCTTTCAGCTTTTGCAATGAAATTTTACATACATGTAACAACTCCCTGTACATTATTATATTGGGTTCCAAAACTTCATAAGAATCCTTACAAACAAAGATACATTGCGGTTTCTAGTAAATGTTCAAACAGGCCTCTTTCGCTACTCCTCACTAAGATATTGACAGTAGTGAAGGAAAAACTTCAAGAGTAATGTGCAACTAAATATTCAAGAAGTGGTGTGAATTAGATGTGTATGTTAAAAAATCCCAAAGAACTTTTGAACAATTTAAAATCACAAGATTTAACCAAAATTAACAGCTTAAAAACTTACTACTTTTCAACTTTAAATACAACAATTCTCAACGATCAATTAAAATCCTGGCTTTTTGATATCATTGACAGCTGCTTCTTCAATAAAAATGGTACTCGTAAATTACTTATCTGATCATTTGTTATTTGCTAAATTATTTGTTAAAAAGGATTCTGATTGTAAACACAAGTACTCTGAAGTTGACATCAAGAATATGCTTTTGTTTTTGATTGACAATATCTATGTGTTCTTTGGAGACCAGGTATTCCAACAATCTATTGGAATACCCATGGGTACCAATTGCCCTCCATTATTAGCAGACCTATTTTTGTATTCATTTGAAGCAGAATTACTGCAAAATCTTATGCGTGAAAAGAAGAAAATACTTGCTGTGGCATTCAACTCGGCCTTCAGATAGATCGACGGCGTATTGTCAATTAACAGTGGTAATTTCAATTCCTACGTCGATACGATATATCCAGGAGAGCTTGAGATAAAAGATACCACAGAGTCTGACACATCTGTTTCATATTTAAATATTTTTTGTCTGAAAAAGTCTAACAACCAAGATAATCGTGATGCTTTAACTTTTCTATCGACAACTTCTCTTACTTATGCAGCAATATACCTTCATCACCAGCATACGGAGTGTATATATCTCAGTTGATTCGATACACAAGTGCATGCTCTACGTATGAACAATTTCTAAATTTCTAAAACGAGGAAAATTATTAACAAGCATGTTGATAAAACAAGAATATCAGCAGCTTCGCTTTTAGTCATCATTTCTTAAGTTCCATGGTCAATAAAACGACCTTGTCAGCAAATACAATTTATCACTTAGTTAAATGCTTACCAGTTGTTAATCCATTACTTATACAATGAATTGACGACGGATTTTCCCGTTATTTTACGATTATGACAAAGACAAACAAAAGCACCAATTATAATTTATTTAATCAATATTGAAATCTACATGTAAATGCACAGATTCAGATTTCAACACAGTTTCAATAACAGTCATCGTCATATGATATAAAAGTAAATGTAAAATATACATGGAAATGCAAATAAAACAATTCTGTAATTTACTTAAATAAAATTTCTTAAACAGAGGTGTCAGACCCTGTGACATCTCCCATTTCTACACCCCCCCCCCCCTCCGCCAAGACAATACACCCCGACGAGGGAACGGAAAATACCATAATAATTGTTAATTTACAAAACGTCGTCGAATACAGTTGGGTGGGGATATGAAGATATCGAAAGTATTCAGCCTCAAAGTCAATAAAGGCAGAGCAAACACGAACCTCCGAAACATCAGAGGTAGGATCAGATGCCATGGAGCATCCCCTGCTGAACTGTCACAAAATAAAAATCTTTTATGACACAATTTTCCAAATTCAAAAAGATCTTTTAAGTAAAAATTCTTATCAAAAGCTGTTTTTTACTTAATTTCAGTTATATCATAGTACATAAATATATGGAGATAACGAACAGTATTTAAGCTCAAAACACCATTCAACAATATAAAAAAGGGCAGAGCAAAACGGAACGCTAAAACATCACAGGTGTGTTCAGGTGTCATGGACGAGTGAGTATCCCCTGCCAACCGGTCATTACCACCGTGTGCTCCTTGTCATGAGTTGGAAATAAAGGAACAATTTGTTTACAATTTAGTGTGTAAATAATGGCCTAACAATTAGTATGAAAAACGTCAGTCAGTATTTGATAAATTGTATTGCTGACAAATCCATTGTATTGACCTAGATCTTATGAAATGATAAATTTAAATATATACATCTTATATTTATGTAGGTACCTCAACAACAATTTCATAACTGTATTAGACAAATCTGTTTTCATGGGATTGCAGAATTTACAGACACTGTAAGTATGCTGTACATATTTTTATTATGTATCTTTTTTTTATATGTATATTAAATGAATGATATAATTCATAACTTAAGATTTTTAAGCTCACAAAGGAATGTTTTTTGTAATTAATTAAAAATAGTTTTAAAGTAAGGAAATGTTTTTCTTTTAAAATTTTTAAATTGGTTTTAAGGTTATTCAATCTTTTTATCCAGATACCTGAGTTGATGGGGGTATACAATCTGTTCCAAACATAATCATGGTATTTTTATCTGTAACAGATCAATAGATTACAATCCTCTGCATTGCGACTGCATCATGGCCGATTTTATTAAGTTTTCCAAATCAAGAAATTTGACATTGAAACTTTTCGATGAACCGAGCTGTTCATATCCCAGTTATTTTATTGGAGTATTGCTACGGGACCTCTCATTGGAAGAAATGGATTGTGATCTCACTACAACCTCAACAACAGCACTGGAAACATCAGGTAGAATAATTGTTTTCAACTAAATTAATTGTGCATCCTCACAGATCTCATATATAGGACATATCTTTGGAGTTTAATGAAGTTAAAAGCTCTGATAGGTATCCGAGGTGAAGTTTAATTTTCGTTAAAAGGCAAGGAAGCTAGTGAAACGAATACATTATCTAAAATTTACTACTGTAAACCAACTTTTATTCGCGACGACTTTATTTCGCGATTTACTAGGGATGAACTTGTTCGCGACGATAAATTTTCACGATCAAGCCTTTTTGGATCTGTAGTTAATAGACAAATACACTTTAAGAACCGCTTCGCGGCAAGAAATATTCGCGATAGCGAGGCCCTCGCGAACTTCGCGAAAATTTCTCGCACGCGAATAAAAGTTGGTTTACAGTATATGTTTCTACTCTGCGGCGTTTGTGTGTAGCTGTTTTCTTTTTTTGATATATTCATGAATACTCATCCAGAAAACCAACAGTTATATAAAGCTTCGTCCAGCAGTGTTATAATACTATTTGTCTTAACAATCAAGGACATTACTTAGGTATTGCTAAGCAAACTGAAAGGGATCTTCTAAGTATCATTAATATTGAACATGAATGAGTCAATTTGACCACAGTACTTGTATCCGATAAGAATATCTTAACCCCGTGATACATATGACGAAAAGACCATTGATGGGAGAAAATGCTATATCCCTGCAATAAATGTGATTTTTAAAAAATATATAATTGTTCATGCAGCTTAGCGTAGAGGCCGAACCCTTCCCATTATGCACATTCCTATGGAAAACAAGGCTTTTTTGCACGTGTACCTCTCTATAATTTTGCCAGTGCAAACAATGCACTTCATACGAACGCTGACATATGCCCTCCAAAAACTCTGATATATAATGACCTTTATCTATTTAAATTTCATTCCTTCTCAAGATTTTTGTTCGTTCGTTTATCTAGATGAGAATGCGTCCTTCAAGCTGGTAACTAAAACTTTAAGAGACAGTATAAAGGTTTTAATTTAAAAAAGCGTGATGACTAATAACAAAGTTATAATTGTACTAATATATCGAGCAGCCAGGACGTTTTCGCCAAGATTTTGATCTTACATGAAAGAAATTATATTCAAGTTTTCCCAGGCACTCTAATAGACATCCTTTATAATGAGACAATTACAAAAAAATTTCCAAAATCCTGAAAAAATGCACGATTGAAATAACCTTAAAGTTCCTGAAACGTTCTACTTCGCTCACCGTTTTTAGCGTGTGTTCACCATTCATTCAGCGTTCGCTCACCGTGTGTTCACCATTCATTCAGCGTTCGCTCACCGTTTTTAGCGTGTGTTCACCATTCATTCAGCGTTCGCTCACCGTTTTTAGCGTGTGTTTACCATTCATTCAGCGTTCGTTCACCGTTTTTAGCGTGTGTTCACCATTCATTCAGTGTTGGCTCACCGTTTTTAGCGTGTGTTCACCATTCATTCAGCGTTCGCTCACCGTTTGTAGCGTGTGTTCACCATTCATTCAGCGTTCGCTCACCGTTTTTAGCGTGTGTTCACCATTCATTCAGTGTTCGCTTACCGTGTGTTCACCATTCATTCAGCGTTCGCTCACCGTTTTTAGCGTGTGTTCACCATTCATTCAGCGTTCGCTCACCGTTTTTAGCGTGTGTTCACCATTCATTCAGCGTTCGCTCACCGTTTTTAGCGTGTGTTCACCATTCATTCAGCGTTCGCTCACCGTTTTTAGCGTGTGTTCACCATTCATTCAGTGTTGGCTCACCGTTTTTAGCGTGTGTTCACCATTCATTCAGTGTTGGCTCACCGTTTTTAGCGTGTGCTCACCATTCATTCAGCGTTCGCTCACCGTTTTTAGCGTGTGTTAATCATTCATTCAGCGTTGGCTCACCGTGTGTTCAGCATTCACTCATCGCTCAGTCTTCATTGACGTATCATAAATTGGAAGTTAAAGGAATTATAACGTTAACGTTACTAGATTGTGTCTCTATTCATGGAAACGTACACAATTTAAAATTGTACATATATAAAAATTAAAGATAAACGATGTGCAAACGGTATTTTTGATGTGCTGAATTGGATTATGCACGAATAGAAATATCGTATTATTACTGGTAATGAAAATAAAGTTTTCAGCCAAATGAAACTTCATTCAAGAAACACGACTTTTCAAATTATTCACAATTCCTGGTATTGGTACAGACCCTAAACCGTGCTACTACACCACTTGCACGGTACGGTTCGGTACGCTTTGTTCAGGGAACGGTTCGCTTTGTTCACGGTACGGTACGCTTTGTTCACGGAACGGTTCGCTTTGTGCACGGAACGGTACGCTTTGTGCACGGTACGGTTCGCTTTATGCACGGAACGGTACGCTTTGTGCACGGTACGTTTCGTTTCTTGCACGGAACGGTTCGTTTTGTGAACGGTACGCTTTGGGAAACGGTATGCAAATGAAGTGGGCGGAGCCTGTTAGCTTTGGTCATTGATTGGCTGCTAAAAATAGTCCATTTTAAACGAATTTTGAAGATCGTTATGCACGTGTACAATTTTATTTCTGTTATTAAAGAATGTAATTTATTTATTATTCATATAAATTGAAGTATTAATGAGTTTCTATTTATTAGGGAAGTTCAAATGTTTTATTACATGTACATGTATGCTATTGTATTTATCATAGCCTTGTGGGAAAACATCGTCCCACTGATCTTTTTGGCATTTGTAAATATATTGATATATAGAAGGTAAATATTTCCGTACGTATTTTTAATTTTACGTATGCCGAGGCTGTGTCTAAAATAGAAAAAAGACACACAAGTATATAATAATTTTTCATTCTAGAATAAAGCTTTAACAGAATTAAATATATACTTGTTCTTTAACACTATACACGTATATAAATTATTTTCAATTGATTGATCTATAGAAAAAAATATGACTATTCGTGCTTTTATTTTTAATCTAAGTAATAAGAAATGTAGATTGTTGCTCATTTTTAAAATTGTTTGATCTATCGTTTAAATGTCTGCCTTAGAAGAGAAATATCAGTAACAAAAAATAAATTTATTAATTAAAAATGTTGAAGAAAAATAATTGTAAAGAATTTACAGGGCATAGAATACTTGTTTTTTTTTTTTTTTCTTTTTTCTTAAGTAAATCTTTATTTACGCAGTACAGTTAAGGTGCGCAATGGAAATATCAACTAAAATTTGTATTTAAAAATGTATTCGTAATCGGGATGGCGATTATTTTTAGTACATTATTTATATCGGATAATTGTAATTATGATTAACAACTACTTATCGAGGACGATTATATTTTATATTTAGACTAGTCACGTGATGCGGCAGTCATGTGATTTTAGTACATTGACTTGAAGTATTGATGTTACATATAAATATCACTAGTGCAAGGGCATAACCAAGTTATATTTCCAAGTTTAGTATATAAATATTTTCAACACGCATTGTAGTTTTTAAAAAGTGCTGCGATCCTGTCTAAATTCTGCTATTTCATTGTTAAAATTATACCTGTATGACCGAATGCTATATTTTTTGCTGGTCAGCGGCATGAAATATCGATATAATTAAATTGTTTTAAAGATTTCATCAGGATCGCAGCACTTTTCAGATACCTTAATGGTTCTATAGTTGAAATGTAAAAGCTTACTTTGATCCATAGAGTGTATGCCCTTGCACTAGATCAATTTATTAAGACCCCCCACATTACCCTCCGATGTACTTGCCTTCAAATACACGGCAGTGTCAATTAAATGCGTACTGTACAGTAAATATATTAATAAAATAGTGAAGAAGACATTAAATTCAAGTTATTGGCCCATAGAATATATGTAAATAATATTTTATTTGATTAGAAAATACATATTTTGTTGAGAAAATATTACTTGATCTGTCTCTCACTGCATACAAACTACGTCACGTTGTAAGAAATGACGTCATATTGACAAGTGTGTTGCGATCAGTGACTTGTTTATAACTTGTTATGCGGGATTAACTAAAGACAAAACAACACGCTGTAGTAAGTTTTTATGTAGTTTGATGATGTCTTACTGGTTAAATTATCAGATGAACTCATTTTGTGGTATTTTAAAGAAATGTTGTATGACGTATATTGTGTATGATGTCATAGTCAAGTTTTCCCGTACAAATTAGGCTCCGCCTCCTTTTTGTAACCTTAACCGTGCTGCGTAATCTGAAAATCTGTAATTACTCTGAATTTAGATACGAAATTCAGAAGCAGAAACTCGGAATCAATAAAAATGACTTCCGATCGCATTTCGCGTGAAGATAACATTTCTTTTTATAAAATAATATTATGTTTTTAAAAATCCTTTCAGTCTAAGTAATTATTTAAATAAGTTTTTCTTCATTTTGATAAGTTATTCTTTTTTTGTAAAATGTGTAAATACTATGTCGTGTAAGAGAGAGAGAAAGAGGGAGAGATGCAACCCCGTTACATAATCTGTATAAAAAAAACAAAAACAAAACAATACCTTGTATTTTTCTCATTCTTGGTTTTATTTACATCGCCAAAGTCACAGATGCTATTTAATTTCCACAACTTTGGTTCAAACTCAACCTATTTACAACTATTGCGCAATGCATGCGTTCTCTGCACATACATGCTGTACGCAGGAAATCCTTGTGCATCACCTGTCAATCAAAATCGCATGATGCTAGGTGATCTTGAAAGTCTGAAAGAATTTCTCTTTTGATTTGAAACATTCTGATGGTCAGTTCAGAGTTCACATCTTTTGAAAAATATTGGGTCACAGTCAATAGGTCGGGGTGCCGTGTATTTAACACACCTTTCAAATTATTGAGCTTTGACTACATCAAGTGCACATGCATTTTTAAAACTCACTCAACTGACATTCAGCGAAACTCATCTACTTCCTAAAATGTCCCTTATCAGACACAATTAGATAAGGGTGTATCCATTAATTATCATTATAGCGTCACATAAATTCGCAGACTTTTGATGAGTTTTAACTAGCTAATTAGTATCGCCTTCTAGAAAGGGGGGGGGGGTAACAAACATAATGTGGCTTGAAAGAGGATCGAGAAAAATCATTGTTACAGTATTTTTTATTTTCATTTTATTTTGTAAGTTATCCTTTTTTCAGACACAAATAAGCATGTATCCTGTAGACTATGACTTTTATTAGTCAGATTATATCCGTTCAGTAGAAATCTGAAGTCCCTGTTTACCGCATGTAATATTTAAATCCATATTAGACAGAATTGCCGATTTTCAGTGTAAGTCTAACTGCATCAGTGATTCGCCGAGTATAATTATCTGAGCAGAATTAATTAATATATGAGTCTAATACATTTTTTTATTTCACTCTTGACAGACAATTCATAATTATATGTTTTAAATTTCTTACAAAATAATTAATTAGGAAAATCAGGCATCTGATATGAACTACATATGAATGCATACTTACGGCAAAAACGATCGTGTATCTGATTCAGCAATTGAAATGGGCGAAATTAAAATCGAAATGAAGTCAAGACAACCAGGGAATTAGTTTAAACATCTGTATAGTTAAATTACGAATATTTAAGTACAACAAACATTTTTTTTAAAAAGTTGATTCTTAAATAAAGAAAATGAAAATATTTATTATCAGTTCCGTAATGGGGAACTGTTATATACCGTGTTACACGGTGTCCACAATCGCTGACTTCAAAGATGCCGACATCGAGTTCAAGGTTCACGGTGCCCGTGTTTTGCGGGAAAAACTCGTGGCCTGTACTGTACCTTTGATCACAAACACAACGAGTTGATCTAATTTATAGCAAATAAGTAATCAATGTAAACTCTGTCTAGTTGTTTAGAATTTTCACAGTTGAAAGCCCAGATGCTTGTTACTTGATAATGGTGTTTCAAATAGCCAGACATAACCTCCGTCCTCTTTCACAGGCGCTATTGAGAGAAATAAACCAAAATGACTTATTTGGTCAAAGCACGGTTCGAAAATCATTAGGGGCGTGGTTTGCATAATTAACCAAAGAACGGTACGGTTCGTTTCTTGCACGGAACGGTACGCTTTGTGTACGGTACGGTACGCTTTGTGCACGGAACGGTTCGCTTTGTGCACGGTACGGTACGCTTTGTACACGGAACGGTTCGCTTTGTGGACGGTACGGTATGCTTTGAGAACGGAACGGTTCGCTTTGTTCACGGTACGGTACGCTTTGTGCACGGAACGGTACGGTTCGTTTCTGAGGTGTAGTAGCACGGTTTAGGGTCTGTATTATTAATGTTCATCAGATATGAAAGCATCTGTTCATCGGTTAGAAACAGTATTTGAAAACTAAGCAGTGTTACAGTGTATCTAGGCAAATTACTTGTGTAATATAAAGTCCTATTCAGGTTAAAAAAAATGAACTGACAAGTCTTTTTTTATATACTAATTTATTAATCTGAAATCATTAAAATTAAGGGGGGCGTAATTTTTTTTTCTGGATTGCTGAAATATTCCAGGGGGTGGGTGGGTGGGTAATTTTGTGTATCCACTCAAATCTATTAAAAGGAAATTGTCCTTGAATATTTGAATATTTATAAATCTGTTTCTTGGAAATTATTAACGTGAACACATCTTTCTGTAATTCTGTATTAATCCAAAAGAGCTTTTCAAACGCAGTGCATTCAGAAACTCAATCCAACACGTTCAAAATGAACTTTGATTGGAATAAGGAGCCATGAGTTAAAACACGTCCACGGCCAAAAAAGAAACACAGAAGATACTTAATGGGGATCACACTCAATTCCAACATATCTCTGTAAAATCTCCATTCATGCCAATCCTATTGACATTAAGGCAATTTATTACGAAAAACCATTTCAATTAGGAAAGTAAGAAATATTATAAAATTGCAAAACCCCTCATTTATTCTGTTTACACCCTTCCTCAGTGTAATGTATTCATATCTTTAAAAGGCATGCAAAGATCAGAAAGTATTAGAGCTATACATCTTATCACATTACAGTGTTTTCTTGTGTAATCTAATGTCACTCAGTATATATGAATTGTAATGCTCTAAAAACAAAGGTATATGAG
Organism: Saccostrea cuccullata; assembly: GCF_032062105.1. Taxonomy (NCBI): domain Eukaryota; kingdom Metazoa; phylum Mollusca; class Bivalvia; order Ostreida; family Ostreidae; genus Saccostrea; species Saccostrea cuccullata. Next base: position 15,564 of record NW_026932367.1, on the reverse strand, counting down.
CGACTTTTATCACGAATAAGAAATTTGTTTGCTTCTTGAACATTGTGTATTCTAGAGTAAAAACAGTAGTCCGTGAATTTTGAGTGACATTTTTTTTTTTCATTGTACGTATATCAATATGTTAATGAATGCAAGCGCACGTGAATTAAATGAAGAAAGAAGTACTGAAAATGATGTCATTTGTTTTTAATTGGGTGTGCCAGGTAAGAATGAGAAAGAAAATCTAAAAAGGAAATCCCGAAAATTATGTCAATGCTGGACAGAGAGAAAAACATAAAGAGAGAGAGAGAGAGAGAGAGAGAGAGAGAGAGAGAGAGAGAGAGAGAGAGATGACCAACTATGTCGATTACTGTATATAAAAGGAATCCGCATCTTTATATTATTTGCTTCGTCGCGACTTTTTTTCCAAAGTAGTTATAAAAGAAAAGCCTGAATCACATAAACGAGTTTTTTTTTTCACAAAGGTAAGATGTTTACCTATGTGTTATTAAAAATAATGTATAATTTCGTTCTGTCAAAAATATATTAAATAAACGGAAGCATTTAGAGATGCATTTAAATAATAATTAAATAACATCCCTAACATTTTTTTTAGCATTCAGCATACTACCTTTACTATATTGTTGCTAACAACATTTGTGGCATTTAAAAAGGACTGATGCAGGTAAGAATTTGATATATTTCATTATATTTGATTTTATTCATGCATATTTTAAGGTCTTGCTTGCTATATGAGGTTTTTGTTAAAGATATGGAGATAACGAACAGTATTCAATATCAAAGTTCATAAAACGATACAAAATAGGAGCAGCGCAATCATCAACATCAAACATCAGAGGTGGGATCAAGTGCCATTTACTCTAATCTAAGTCTATTTGGTAAAAAATGTAAAGCAAAGATTTATTAAATTGAAAGAATGAATTTTCCTCCTACATCTTAAGTTCATCCAATAGTGAATGCTTTAGACCAGATCTCAGTTCTCTTTTATCAGTTTTTGTGTTTGTTTCATAGATATGTATCTTGTATCTCAGAGACTGTGAAAATGACCAGAGATAATTTTTTTTTTTTTTTTTTCATCAACCATTCTCTTCCTCGTGTTTTGTTAAGTAGAAGCCGGGTAAGTCAATTAAAATTCATATTTGAATGGTTCTGGTTTAGCTTTGCCGTATGATACCTTTAATCTAACCTGTTATCTATTTGCCTGTCTGAATTCTTTTAAATATATCTCTATTTAAAGTTATGTTATCGTTCTTTGTCAATACCAAATTGATTGACATTTGCTTCCTTGGACTTACAATGTTTAGAAGAACACTGTTATGGTCATCCTTGCCGTGCCACTTTCGCATAGAAATACCAAGAGAGAGGATAGACCTGATAAATGTTTGTAAAATTTATTCATGTTTGAATATCCCTTTATAGGTCTTTAACAAGGAAATATTTAATCAAAATGGACTTAAATAGAGAGAGACAATTTCTTTTTTCTTTTTCATTTTTGGCCATTTCTTTTAGGCCTACAGTATTTATTTTGGACTAATGTACTACAAATGTCATGTATCTTGAGCGAAAATGGACCAGTGAATTGAAGGGGACTATTCTAGATGTGCGTGGTGAAACTTCCTTGATGGCGTATAGGCTGATTGTCAAGGCCGCATAAGGCGCATTTTTTCTGATGTCAAATTTTGTCCCAGCATTAATCATTATTTTCTTTTACATGAATTATTTGCTGAGAGTTTTGTAGATTTAATTAAAGCTATATAGTAACATATAGTAAAATTAATAGTAAAATTATTTCCTTGTGTGAGACCAAATAAAGTATGGTAACTGTCATTTTGATTACAATATCTTTGATTTCAGGAGTATTCTTCCCTTTAAAATTTCAATAATGGCGGATATACAACACAGCATGGAATCTGGTCATCAACGAAGATTTTCGACACCCGTATACCCGTATTGCTATCACTCACCTCTGTAACCTTTGTTGTTTTCAACAGTCAGGAAAGGAAAACTAAATAATTAATTAAAAAAAATTGAATGAGGCAAATGATAAAAAATAAAACATATTTACATGCACAGTCTCTCTCGTATAAGAAAATTTCACATTTTACATATAGAATTTTAATCCATTTACATCTCCAAATTAGAATAAGTGCATGATAAAATAAAGCAACACTTATTATTTGTAATATAGTTCACAAATTATGTATTAACATGTATCTTAATTAAGTTCACAGCCTACCCCCCCCCCCCAACACACACACACTTCGTAACAATCTCACAACATCATTTTTTAATTTGGTTATTTACAGTAAGTGTCTTTAGATTTTTTATTTAAAAACTTACGACAAATCTTTTAGATTTGTAGTATTTGCTATGAAATTTACATTTTAACAGGTTTTGTTTTATTTTAAGTAATTTTGTCGATGCTGTTGCTGATTTGGATGATGGACCATTCCATTTCTTTATACAACCGGAGTACCCACAAAATCATAAAGTTCGAATATTGAGCGTCCATAACCCCTATTTAGTGAGTGCACAACTTTATGTTTTCTATTTCCAAAATTTTTACTACTTGTAATGCATATTGATTTGGTTTTAGATATATCTTATCCATAGATTCAGATTTTCATTTACAATTATGATTTTTCTATTCTTTCAACATTACTTAAAGATATGTATGCCGTATTAAACAGTATTTTTGAACAGTTTTAACAGAACAACAATTTCTGAAGCATGATAAGCTATAAAAAATGAAGCATTCTTTCAAATTCGACGAAATATTATTCGGTATTAACAAAGTACTGGTCGGTAAAAACAACACGATATTCTAATGCATATTTATGAACGATGGACGTTTATGCTAGATCTGCGCATGTGCGCGGGAAAAACATCGCGAGAATTATCAGGTCGAGGAAACTATTTTCTTGACCTCTGTTTAGTGAAGAACCAGCATGACTGACAAATCAACCAATCAGCTCAATGAGTTGCAATTAATGCATTTATGGTTTACTACATAAAATATACTACATATTTTTTTTCAAAAAAGCTGTTTTTTTAAATCGCTCTCGGAAAGACTTTTCCAAGCATTTACACGCTTAATACATTATGTACATTATTATCGACTAATCACATTTACATACAAATGATTGATAATGATAAAAATAAGAGTTTTCCCCACTCTATTATGCAGGTCCGTTGTTAACAGTTTCCCCGTGCTGTACTGTCAGTGAAAAGATAATTTCACGTGACTATTCCTCGGTACAAAACGCAACCAACTCTGAGGGGTGTGTGGGGAGGGTGGGGTGGGGGGGAGGGGGTGTGCTCACGTATTGACAATGTTTACAACGTGTATAATTTCGATTTAACAATTTAACGATCAACGCACATGAGAATTAATATAGAGGTAATTTTAAAAAAAAGTGCATCTAAATTTGTTTTCTTTGTTTTTTTTTTTATAAATGCATAAACTTTAATTTTCTAGTAACAAATAACTGAGCAACAACTAATTCAATCAGTTACATGGCAAATTTAGGAATATATCGAGTTTAAAATGATATATACATGTGTATGAAGGTACATTTTTGATAAACACAATTTGTAAGTTTCTTAGATGTACTTATGGTTTAGGTAGTGTTTAAAGATACGAACTTATGGACTGGGAATTTGTAATTGAAAATTAATTGTTTTATTTTATCTTCAGAAAGGACACTGCTGCACATGTTTGTAATTTTTCAAACTTGACATCTCTCTCAGTCCCACGGTACCGATGATGTTAGCTCATAATTGTTATAAGGTTTATGGTCAGATCTTAAACTGGTGTTTCTTTGATTTGTTATGCTTACTCAAATTGTTTTCTGTGTTACAAATTAGTGTCCTTGAGCTTTCTATAAACAAATACTTCTTTAAACTTGTTCCATTGGTTCATTCATGAAATGTGAGAGGAATTGACAAAGATGAGACGTGCGTGAGTTTGTCGGTAATTCACTCTCACTTTTGGAAACTTTGTGTAAAAATGTAATTTTTGATTTTGTACTTTTGGGCTCAACTAAATTATAAACTTTACTAAAACTATTATTTTAAAAACGGAATTATCACAAAAAAACAATATCATTATTACAATAAATTGGGGTCTATTTTACTGGTGGAGACTTTGTGAGCGGTATTTCAAAGAACTTTTAACAAGAAATACTGAATTTGTTTGTTTATATGAGCATATGAATTCTCAATTAGTTTCTATGCTTAGGATTGTTCTCAAACACGTTTCAAAAAATTGTAAATTAGCTCTCCAGCAGTCCTTTAAAAGCTCATCGTAAATTTCCCTTACCTACTTGTTTGTAGTAAAAAAACGTAGTAGATCATCATGCTTTTCGACTCATTCACGAGAATGGACCATTGTTTGCTGTGAGCATGTGAGATCACGTGATCATGAATATTTCAATAAGATGTGATTTAATATTCGACTCGGAGAGAAAATAGTTTTTACCAAACAATATTTCAAAACTTTTAAAAGTGATGGGACGGATTGTCTTATTTGCAGAAAGTATATAACTTATATAACTTGATGAGAAACGACATATATTTATTTTTTTTTAAATAAAACACTTATACGGCGTATATATCTTTAAAAGATCCTAAAGTAAATTTTATATATTCTTTTAACAGTCTGTTTTTCTGTCTTGTTTGTTAAGACTGTAGATTTCCACTTATTGCTTATCGAAGATAGGAAATAGTTGACAGGGTTTTCTGCAATGTCCTTGGTAGCACTTTTTGAAAGAACCAACAGCAATGGAAAAAGCCCACATAAGTAAGTCTCTTAAGTAGTGTATGTGACAATTCTCGGACTTCGCCTGCATCGAAGCTTCAGGTCCAAGGCAAATCTTCTCTACATGGGTTTTCATATGGCTTTGGTTCTTCCTGGAAATATTTGACTGCTGAATGGAGCCTTAGTAGTCTGTTTTCATAGACAGTCAAAGAAGAGAAGCGTCTTTAATGTTTACAGTCACGTCCTTGTTTTTCTTTTTAGATGCGCCAGACGCAGTGGCACTATCTTAATTACTGGTAAATGTAAAATGACGGGTGCAAGGCCATCAATTTGTATCACCCACAGAGAGTTTGCAGCCCATCTCTACTCATCTCCAATGGTGGGCTCTGGAGGAACGGTTGCAGTGCAGTCTTTGTGTGCTGGGCAAGTAACGTTTTTTTCCTTTGCTTCGTAGGTGTGTGCCTTTCATGCATAGTTTATTCTAACAGAACACTTCTAGAACATTGTTCCTCGAGTTACATTTTCACATACTGTATAAGTAACCGTGGTGGCAGCTTGGAATGGGCGTTTTCAAAGGCAGTGAAGGTGGCATTGTTATACCAAATATCTCCCTCTGTTCTCATTGCGGTATCAGAAGGTTCACATTTTTATTAAGTTTTCGAATATTCTGCCTTCTTCACACTGTTGTCATTTACTTCATTGTTGCTGTAGGTTTGTTGCATGTTGGCGAATGATGCTGGTTCAAAATTTGGACGAAGAAGCGTACCATACATACCCTCTTTAGTGACTGGTAACCAGGTGATCGACAATTTGTCTATGCCATTCCAGATATTCCTCTTCGTTAAGCATTTCATCTCTAGTAAGACTGGTAACGAGGTGATCGACAACCATGGCCACATTTGGCTGTGTCATTCCAAATCTTCCTCTTTGTAAAGCATTTGTTGGTGATTGCTATAGCGGCACTTCTTACAGCAGACAGAAATGATCCATGCCAAGTCTCGTTTATCTTCCTATGCCGATTCAAGTCAAGTGCACTGTCACACTCTGGAAACTTATGTGAGTTCTCTTTAAATACCAGTTCGATAATCTATCTGTCATTTCTTGGTGAAGTACTTTATATTATTTTGAATTCGGGTTGTTTAACACAGCTGCCATGTAGGTGTCTACTGACTCGACTTCATTTGGCCCGGGTCGAAAAATCCTCATCTCACAACTGTTGTTGTCTGTGGTCATACAATGTCCGGAAATCTTCTTTATAAGGATTTCAAGTTGGACTGGGCTAATGGTATATTTTTCTGACCCTTTTAGTTAGGAATACTCCCGAACGTCCGAAAATCGTCTTTATGGGGATTAGAATTGGACTGGGGTAATGATCCCTATATTCTTCTGACCTTCTTTGCGATGAATACTACCTTTTTTGTATAGATGTTGATGCAACCATTCTGGTCCTTTTGATGGTATAATTATCATTTAAGTATAAATACAATGTAACACAAACTTTATTTTTAGGAAATCAGCTATATTTCTCATAGATTTACATTTTAATTGGTAACCTGAATAATGTTTATCATCTATATTTGGGGAATTTTGTGAGATTTTGTCACGAGGGTTCAAAAAATGTGCAAAGTTTTGCATATAATTATAAAGAAAGCAAAATAAAGTCTCATATGTAAGCATCAAGGTAAACCTACGATTTCTGTATATTTCAGGGATTTATTATCTGTGTCATTTCAAATCAAAATCCGTCAAAAAATATATATTAATCCGTGCATCAAATTTTTGTTTGAGTTATGTACCCAATACTGTACACTTGTAGACTTTTATCTAAGAATATGCTTCTGTTTATGGTGCACATTTTTAAATATTGTAAACCTTGGTTCCTTTATTTTTCTAAAAGAAACTCAATTCTTTGATGGCTGAATGAAAAGCGTTATCACCCCCACTGTTGAAGAACTCCTTAATCTCCAACCATTAATCAGTGATAAGTGTTATAAGGCTACAATGTCATAATTAAAGTTTTTAACACCATTTTATTCGAATTTTTTCATTTGTTTTAGAATTTTTAATTTTTTTTGTTTTGCTAATCAATAGTCAGTAAATTTCATGTTTCTTAGCTAATTAGTGCTCGAGCTAACTATTTTAAGTTGAAAAAAAAAAATTAGCAGACACGAAACAGATCGAACATTTTATATTGCGTTTCATTCAAATTTTTCTTCTCAACAATTCGCTCATAAGATTATTTTGAAATTAATATACTGTATATTAATTTGTTATGAAATTTATCCTTAAATTCAATGATCTGTTATGAGGAGTTACATTTATCTCCTATTTTTCATCTTTTAAGGAATAAGATAGCACTAGTTTGTGATCGATAAATAACTAAAAGACATTTTCGTCAAATTTTATTTAACTTCGTAATTGGTAATTGTCTTTAAGACTTTTTGCTATCAGTTGACACCAAAAAATGAAAAGACTTCAAATTTATTTGTCATTAATGTTCAGTCTTCACTACATATACGTATACAGATCATCAGGAAGAAAAAAAAGCATTATGGTTATTCAACTATATTTATACAAAAGTAACGAACCGCTCACTGGTAAGCGAACAGTCTATTGAATTTATTTTTTTTTTTATTACAAATGCTCTGACTTAATTCCAGGATCAAAAGTAAATTAGTTCACTTTATAAAATGTATTTCAAATTATTTTAATTTTGATCATACAGTTATTGATTACAATTTTTTCTTACTATATAAGTATTTTTTTTAAATGTCATTTTGACAGAACAAAGCATCTTAGCCTAATTTAAAATATTGATCTTAATTTTGTAAAGTATTTCCATTGAAGCTGTTAACCTCATTTTTTCAAGGATCACGCAGAATGTACATGAGATATGTATATAAAAAGAATTGGGGTATATCAGGGTAACACTCTTCTTCTGATCATGAAATAAATGAATTTTCAATGATTTTTTTCCCGAATATAATGTTCTAAGTTTGTCACATTTCATTAATCTGATAAATCTATAGTATTAAATGACTTATTGAGTAATATATGTTTATAGCTGACAGTTTAATAATTTTTATTTGCGGTACATTTGTCGATTAGGGCCTTTCAAAGATTGGGTAGCTTTGTTATTATGCCATGTAATATACTTAATCGCGAGCCCTTGGTAAGTTCATATTATATGTGAAGATAATAGTAATTTAGAAAATTTGCAAACCATGATATTTACAACAAAATTTTACTTTATAAATATAAACTTTTGAATTTAAGAAACATCCTGTCTCAGAGCAGCGGTATGTCATCGTCTCATTTACCTCCATTCTTTTGTAATATTTCAATATTCATCCAGTCTCGTAGCAAATGTTCAACATTTGACAAGACGAAACAGAAATTAATTTTTTTCTGATCAAATTATGTTCTCATAGCTTCTATAAAAAATTCATGTATTAATTTAGTACTCGTCAAGAAAATAAATGAAGGTCAGGCGTGCTTGTCAATCATTTCCTATATGTACCAGAGAACTAATCTAAGAAACACATCAGATATCTTAAAAAATAAAACTTTTGCTATATCCCGTTTGACTAATACATGTTCTATTTTGGTTAGTTTGGTTAGATTTATAGGAAGTTGCTTTAATTATATTTATTTTCTCCAGGATCTTTGCCTCTCTTCGCCGCTGAATTTTCATCTTGTATAGAATCCTGAATGTCATCATTTAGAAATTCATGTACAGATATCAGGTATCAACTTTTTTTCCTGCTTTGATGGAAGTTCAGGTGTAACCTATTAAGATATGCAGGATTGTACTTAAGCAATCCAGAGGAATCATTTAAAACAATCTAGGCAAATTATTTAACTCGGTGCTAGGTTTATTCTTGATTTCTTTTTTAAACATCAAACTGTAATGTAAGTTTATATATACTTATTTGTAAAATTTCTTTCTTTGAAAGACTGAACTTACACTTCTTTTGATTCTGTTGTAAAATATATCTTTTTTTCAAGGGTTACCGTTTGAGCTCTACTGGATCGGTGATTAGATACAGAGTTTTATACTAGACCGGGCGTGAAAAAAATGTGAATTAGCACAACTGGACCAGTAATTTGATACAAAGTTTTATACTAGACCAGGCGTAAAAACATATGAATTAACACTACTGGATCATTAATTAGATAAAGAGACTTATTCTAGATTAGGTATTAAAAGTTTGGATGCTTTATATATCAATGCGTACTACGTCTTCTATCACCTGACACCTGATCCCACCTCTAATGTTTTGGAGTTCCGTGTTTGCTTTGCTACTATTTGGTATTGTTTTATGGCCTTTGAGATTGAATATTGTTCGTTATCTCCATACCCTTTATCAACATATCACGAGATTTTCCAGTGTTAACACTGTATTTTTTCAGTTTTTGTAACATGTGTAAATAGTAATTTGAATATTTTGTTTATTTATTTTTGTATTTATTTAGGCTTTATTTTCATTCTTCATTTTGAGCAATTGCGTCATTGACTGTTCTTTTTATTTTATTTTATTTTCTGTAATCTTTAACCTTTAATTCAAATTTAATAGGATTGTATAATGGAAAGCTTTGAACTTTTTAAGAATACGAAAGCTGTCTTCATAAACATTGTGACATTTTTTTTAAAGAAAACATATGAATTATATAAGTAATTTTCTTTTACCTTGTTACTTTCTTACTTTTACAATTGGATTGATTTCTTTTGTAAACAAGGAACATATTTAATAACATTAAAACTTTAACTCCGAAGTTCTTTACATTTCTTTTGAACTAGATCAAACTGTCCAGGCACAATTTGGCATATGAATTAATATAACAATTAAATTATTAACGCATCAATATGCCTTCGTCTTTTGCACTTTTCGCAGCACAGTTAAGGTTACGAATGGAAATATCGGCGATTTTTTAAGATAAAAAATACATACTTTATTAGGATGAGCGAATCTTTTTAGGAATTCATTGATATCAAAAAAATGTAATGTGGTTTAAATCTACATGTTGGGGACATTTAGATTTTTTACTTAGACTTGTCATGTGATGTCGACGTCACATGACTTTGGCAATTATACTTGCAGTTTAGAGGTCGTCTATAAATTTCAATATTGCAAGGGCATAACCAAGCTAAAAATCTTTTTATTTTATAATCCTTTTCAACACTATACGTAGTTTGTGAAAAGTGCTGCGAACCTATATAGATTCCCTTTTTTAATTGGTAAAATTTAATTTGTTGGACGGCAGGTTGAATATTTTGCTGGTCAACTACATTAAATATAGATATAATTAATTTATTTGCAAGATTTCAAGAGGTTCGCAGCAATTTTCAAATATTTTAATGCTTCTTGAGTTTATGTGTAAAATTTTAACAAGATACATCGAGGGTATGCCCTTGCAATAAATCGATTTATTAGGGCCCTTCCATTACTTTTTCAATGAATCTGCATACAAACACACGACAGTATCGCCTGTCTGATAAATGCACGTACAGTTTATGAATAAAATACTAAAATAAACATCGCATCCAAGTTAATGGCTTTTTATTTTACCGCAAATAATATTTTATTTGAAAACAAAAGACATTTTTCATTGTACAAAATGTGACTTGATCAGCCTCTGACAGTGTAAAAACTGCGTCATTTTTGCGAGATGACGTCACATTGACAAGTGCATTGCGATCGATGCATCGTTTAAATACTATTGTGTGGGATTTAACAAAGGACAAAACTACATGTTATAGTAAGTTTGTAAGTAGTATACCGCTTTCCAGCTGTTTGAAATAGCAAATAATATCATTTTATGGTATTTTGAAGACCTCATATTATGCGTGACGTCATAGTAAACATTTCCCGTACAAATTAGGCCCCGCCTCCTTACTGTAACCTTAACTGTGCTGCGTTTTAAAGATGTACGACTACGTGCACCTGTAGATTTTAGCTCACCTGAGTCGAAGGCTTAAATTATGTATCTCATAAGGAAGCATCCCCAGGTAGCGTAGATTCAATTTTTATCAAATCATAACACTCATGCGTAGCGCGGGACCACAACTGACGATCAAAATTTACGTAGAATATATGGGAGAAATCTTTAAAAAATTCTTCCCAAGAACAATTCGGTGAGGAAAGATGAAACATATATGCAAACATCATTATTTAGTGTAGATTAAGTTTTATTCAAATAATGGTCCCCATTTGGTAGCGCTGGGCCACAGCTAACAATCAAAGATTTAAAAATTCTTTAAAAATTTTCTCAAAAACACTGGGCCAATAAAGATAAAACTTATATGGAAATATTCTCAGGTATATTCACGTCTGTTCAGATCGCGGCCCGGGGTAAGACGGGACAACTACTAATGATCAATTTTTTTTTTATAGGAATAAATGCGCAGAATGGTTAAGGGTGCCCATAGGAAATATGGCTTTAAATATTCCGAGAAAATCAATAGTATTATTATTTTTAATATATTTTTCAGTAGCATTAGTTTGAATCTAATGGGAATTGTACAAGTGTATATGTATGTATGGCGTCTTAACCGAGTTCGCTCAAAGCGACTTTACAGCTGTATGTCACGTGACATGGTTAAAATTAGATGAAAATATTAACGAAACAAAGATCGTAAAAGTTCAAAGATATACGGATAATTTTTCACCATGAAATAGATTATGTTTTCTTTAAGACAATTTTTTTAACCCGAAAAGTGCTGGGAGCAACTTCCCAATTCACTGGAATTATATAAAATATAGCCGTTTCTTTTAAAACTTCGTGCATTTTCATTATACGCATTGAAATAATGTAAAATGACAGAAAAAATCAACAGCGAACAACTTGCTCCCAGTACTTTTCAAAATAGTAACGACAATAGCTACATGTGTACAAAATATCATATTTTATGGTAAAGCGGATATCGTTGAACTTTTGAGGATTTCGAGGGTGTGTGCATGTGACTGTAGTACGTTTGTGTATAAAAGTTAATGACTGCGGCTCTATAAAAGACATATTCGTTATCAATTTAATAAAACTATGAAATATTTTTTAATGCATTTAAAAATATGACTCAAATTTAGTCAGATCACGCTTATTTAATTTAAATTTCACATTTACAAGTTGCAATTATAGCTTGATCTGCGTCTCAGGTGCAGAGAATCTGCGTTTCAAACTAGTCTATGACGTCATATCTGTCAGTACAGCGAGATCAAGATGGCTTTTATTTTACATTCAAATAGTGTTGAAAGACAAGATAAATTAAACATGAATTAATGTTAACAATGATTAGGAGAAATCATTGTATGTAAAAGTGTATGAAAAAGTAAATAATTATTTATTCGTCGTGATTCATTTGTGCGGATTCACCGTGACGTCATGATCGATTAACCTAGCTGCGAAGGACAAATCTTTAAAAATCTTCTTTAAGACCAACTGGGTCAAGAAAAATGAAACTTAGATGGAAACATTCCCAGGTAGTGTAGATTCAAGTGTGTTCAAATCATGACCCCCTGGGGTAGGACGGGGCCAAAATGGCCGATTAAAGTTTTACATAGGAAATAATTCATCAGATTTTTTAAGGTAGATACCTATGTCGGAAAAGTCTTTATCACAAGATTTTCAAACTTTTCAAAATGATAAATTAATACTTGCTTATCAATCAGTTGAAATCAGTTAAAAGCTCATCATATATTTCCTTGTTTTTAAATGAAGTGCAGCCTTTGAAATTTTGAAAGGTAATTACAACACCTGACTACCCATTTTGAGTTGTTTTTAGAGGTACTTGTGAAGAAGAGAAATCACAAAAAACTTCTTCAAAAATCTTCGTTTATAGACTTTATCAACTGAACAATATTAAGCAATATTTCTCAAGGATAATTCCTTCTTTATTCAATTGACATAAGAAATAAGTTCACATTTAAAAAAAGGCAGGCAAATGAACTATATTTTTTTAGTCAATTTTCCACCCTACATTTGTAAATATTTTTCAGAAGTCTTGTCACAATGTCTTCGATCTTTAATATGATGAAGAACATACCCAAATGATTAAGGGAAGTGCTTAAATATATATACCTTTCGCCTCCAACTAATGAGAGATAGGTTATTTATCGATGCTAATATACTTGACCTTTTTGCATCTAACGGGATTTAATCATTAAATGACTGTTTGGGGTTACTTTCAGATTAAAAATCTTAACGTTTATCAAACAATATCATTTTTAAAGGATCATATTTGATAGAGAAATTGTAATCAAACACCAAGAATATGAATAAGTAACAAATAAATATGAAAATGAATGCACATCATTTTATGATAGATATCGCAAAAAATGTACACATGTACTAAAACACGTACATCTTTGACTTAGACACATTTCATCAAGATATTACACTATTTAGTTGGCAACTGAAGATTTCTTAGTATTGTTGCATTCCTTCATAAAAGATATTACTTACCATACGCAATATTTCAGTAAGTTGTATACATTGAATTTTATTACACAAAGTACACTGTACATGCAGTCTTGGATTTGCCATCTTAATTAAGGTCAAGATCTAGTAAATGAAAGGTGCCTATAGGTTTCTCTATTTCAAGAAATAATTTGTCTTTATAAACATTATATCTAAAAATATATATATTGAAGTAAAAACTTTTTGGCATGATTTTAAATTTAAATCTTTAAATTTCAAAATTCAGCCTTTTCTTAAATATCTATTGAAGCTGTAAAGTACAGGAAAACGTGGCATTGAATCAATTATGACGTCATAATGGATCTAGCACAGACTAATTACATTCAATAGTTATGATGTCATACGACGTAGGTTTTACGTTAAATCTTTTTTTCAGGACCATGAAAGTCATTATTTGTCATATTTTAATGAAAACATTTTCAGGAAGTGATAATTCAAGTTTGTTCAAGTCATGACCGGAAGTAGGGGATGGGTAGTGTGAGCCACATTTAAGAATGATAACATTAGAATTTAAGAAAAAAAACTATTTATTTCAAGAACTATAAAGCCTTCATTGGTTATTTTTTTTTATGTAAGCATCCTCAAGTAGTGTTAATTCAAGATTGTTAAAGTCACCGGGAGTGGGGGGGGGGTTGATAGTGTGGACTACAATTGGGAATGAGTTTTACCTAGAAATATCAATGATTTTTGTCCAATGAAAACGTCATGTTTAACCTTATTGATATGGAAACATCCTCAGTTAGTGCAAAGTCATACTATTTCAAATGAGGGCCCATAGGGGTAGGGCACGGTCACAATGGAGGGTCAAATGAATTAATAGGAGAAAAATCATCTGCTCAAAAATAGCAAACTCATTTGTTATAGTTATATGGGTGGATCATCAGGTAGTTTAAAATTCCTTCCCCTCCAGTTTAAAATTCACAATACTGTCATGATTAATGCTTTTTTACCTAGCCAATGTGAACAGGTGAGCGATGTGACCCATGGGCCTCTTGTTAATCAATTGTATACTTGACAAAAAAGTTAAGGATCATCAAATCAAATTATGTTTTACAGATACTGTATTATAGAAAACAGAATGCAGTTTTAATTTTAGCATCGTATTTTATATTTAAAAAGTGAAAATGAAACATTGGATGTGATAAATTTGTTAGGACACACGCTGCGAATTGTTCATTACGGTCACTTAATAATTTGGCATGTTGGGGGTAGACCTAAAAATGAAACTTTTTTCAAAAGAGTTTTAATTCCGTAACTAAAATGATTGTCAGTATTCTGTATGACCTCCCCGCATGGACCTGCAACGCAGACCCATGCTACCCATCAACCGTCCAAGGTAAGCCTGAGGGATCTGTTGCCATTCCCCTTGCAATGCTGTCTTAAGCTCCCGTCAATTTTTGAGAAGTGTAAGACGAACTGAAATGCGTTGCTAAAGAATGTTCCAGGCATGTTCAATTAACTTCAGGTCTAGAAAACTACATGACGGAGCAAGACTCCGAGTTTTTTCACTTTCCATGTACTCGTTTACGATTCGGAATCTATGAGGTCGATCATTATTGTCCACTAAAATGAAATCTTCCCCGAGAGTCCATGCAATAGTCTAACAATAGGATGAAGAATATCATTTCGATATTGTAAACTTATCAGTTTGCCTTCAATAATGTGCAGATCAGTTTTGCAGTCAATACTTATGCCTACCCAAATCATCACCAAACCTCCATTTACTCTGTATTGATTATAAATGACACAATCAGTATATCTTTTCCCTTTGCAACCCAAACATTTCTTTTGTCATCGTGGAAGTCAACACAAAATCCCGACTCGTCTGAGAAGAGAATAGAACACCAAGGACGTTATTGCCATTTTTTTGTATTCTTTTGACCACTCTACTCGATTCCTGTGGCCCTCTAATTACGGCTGGTCGGCAAGCCCTGAGATTTGCTTCCTGAAGTCTGTTTCAAATTTTTTGAGAAGAAATCCGTCTGTCCGTTGCTCTCTGATGCCCATTTTAAAGCTTAATAGCACATGGGATGCAGTGCATCTCTGGAAAATTGGCCAAATAACGATTCTCACTGACTGCCGTACACCTTGGACGTCCCAATTTTAGTTTTTTTGACAATTACCTGCCTGTAGATATCGGTTCCATACCGTTAATTCCGCTTTGGGAAAGATGAAGTCTTTCTGCAACGTGACGTTGCGTTTTGCCAGCTTCCAGTATCCCTGCTGCAATGGAGTATTCGTCCATACTCATAGGCCTCCTCATAGCGTCTTATCACCAGTTTTGGCCAGATATACCGAAGAAAACTCTCTTTGATACATTTTTGCTTCCA
>NW_026932366.1:0-5149 GCF_032062105.1 Saccostrea cuccullata | reverse complement strand
ATCATGACCCCCGGGGCTAGGGTGGGGCCAAAAAGGCCGATCAAAGTTTTACATAAAAATTTATAGGGAAACCTTTTAAAATCTTCTTTGTTTGTTTAAATCATGATCCCCTGTGTGGTTAAAATTCAAGCGCCCCCCCCCCTCCCAGTAAACTTTCAGTTCTAATCTGATATGTGCTTTTTCCTAGCCGTTGTGCTCAGGTGAGCGCTGTGGCCCATGGGCCTCTTGTTTAAACGTTTGATGTCATACCTGGACAGATTTTGTAGATTGTCGTCATATTCATCTGTTGCATCAATGACTGTCAACCTGGAAGAAAAATGAATCAACGATAGAATCCAAAGGAATATGTTGACGATTGATAACGCAGATATAAACATGTTATAAGAGCAGATTTGAAATGCAGAAGTATCAAGTTTAAGTTTACATACTCTTCTGAGGAGAAATTCCACAAATCATTTTCTGTTCTTGTCGAAGCTGAGCTGTCATTATTAGCCGCAGAACTTTTCGAAATTTTCCCAATTTCATCAACATCGCCTTCCTTCTGCATATTGGAAATAATTTATCTTTAGACCCTTGTTCTTTTGATTTCTACTGGGGTTTTGTCGACAAATATTTATTTTTGTATGCACGTGGCTTTCCGACTCCAATTTTTTTTTCTCAGATCAAAAATTTGTTTCCTGTATTATAAAATAATGTTATAAAAGTCTTTAAAAATCTTTTCCGATGATATTAAATATGCAAACCAAATTGATATATACAAGGTTTCAATATCGTTATTTCTGAAGTAAAAACTTACATCTACGCCATGTTTTTACGCAGTTCGGTTTGAAATTGCAGTCTGAAACACAAAAGCTTTTATCCTCTACATGCTTCAGTGGATTTAAAGTAATACAAAAGGTATTTGTTTTCTTGCATTTAAAGACATGCACTAAACATATTGCAGTCTAGATTAACGTTTTTTTGGTCGTCTGCATCGATTTAAAGGTAGAATTTGGGAACTGGTATCCATATCAGGATATCGGAAACATTGAAAGAAATCCAAAAGGTAGAGGCAAAAAAGAAACAGTGATACTTTTTACTATATTTTCCCCGATATATGGATTTTCATATCATTTTCTATCTAGCATGCGGTAAATGTGACATTTATGAGAATATGATTAAAGATGTTTTTAAAGGGCTTTACTGTAAAGGTGGTTCAATTCAAAGGTCAAGAGATCAAATTTGGGTGTACCCAAGAAAGATCTAATCATAAAGAAAACGTGTGAATATTAAAACCGAAGCTTAAGGAAATCAAACGTTATCGTTCTGGTTAAAGTCTTTGCGGACAGAGAGACAAACATACTTACAGTTAGACGGATTGAGGATGGAAACAGACGGACGGGCAAAAACTGACATAAAAATGTTATGCAACGTTTTACATACTTATGGATATGAAGGATATGCAGAAAACGAACAGTATTCAATCTAAAAGTCCATCAAACAATGCAAAATAAGAGAAGAGCAAACGCAGACCCCCGAAACATCAGAGGTGGGATCAGGTGCCATGGAGGAGTGAGCATCTCCTGCCGACCGGTCACACCCGCCGTGTGCTCCTTGTCATGATCATTGATTGATTGATTGTATATTGTTTAGCGTCCCTCTCGAGAATTTTTCACTCATATGGAGACGCCACCATTTGCTGGTGGAGAGCTGCAAATGTTGTCCTATACTCGGCACTTAGGGCCATTGAGCAGGGAAGGGGTTCTTTTTCGTGCCAGCACCTACTGCGACACGGGGCCTCGGTTTATACGGTCTCATCCGAAGGACCGTTCTCCACGTCCCGCAGTGGGATTCGAACCCGCAACGTAAGGATTGACTCTTTACTTCGCGACTCTAGAGCAGATGCTCTAACCACTGCGCCACGCGGGCGACTTGTCATGATCAGGAAATAACGGAAAATCCGTCGTCAAATCAGTGTATAAATAATGGACTAACAATAGGTATGAAAAACGTCAGTCAGCATTTGACTCAAAAATAAACTGTATTTGCTGACAAGGTCATCGTATCGACCATAGAACTTACGAAATGATGACTATAAAGGAGACTGCTGATATTCTTGTTTCGTCAACTTGCTTGTCAATAATTTACCTCGTTTTAAAAATTGTTCATATGTAGAGCATGCTCTGGCGTATCGAATCAACTGAGATATATATACTCCGTATGCAGGTGATGAAGGTATATTGCTGCATAAGTAAGAGAAGTTAACGATAGAAAAGTTAAAGTCATCAAGTTTATCATACAGCTTGGTTGTTAGATTACCATTAGTGTCTTTTCAAGTAAAATATCCAAGTATGAAACAGAACAGTATGAAACAGAAGTGTCGGACTCTATGGTATCGTTTATGTTAAGCTCACCAGGGTATATCGTATCAATGTAGGAATGGAAATTAATATTATTAATTGACAATACGTCGTCGATATATATAAATATCGAGTTGAAGGCTACACAAGTGTTTTCTCCTTTTCACGAATGAGATTTTGCATGAATTCTGCTTCATATGAATTTAAAAATAAGTCTGCTTATAACGGAGCGCAATTTGTACCCATGGGAATTCCAATAGAATGTCGGAATACCTGGTCTCCAAAAACCACATAGATGTTGTCAATCAGAAACTCAAGCATCTTCTTGATATAAACTTTAGAGTACTAATGTGTGCAATCAGAATCTGTTTTAACAAAATAATTTTGCAAATGACCAATGACGAGGTAAGTAAATTTACGAGTTCCATTTTTATTGAAAAAGCAGCTGTCAATGATATTAAAAAGCCTGGATTTTAATTTGTCGTGGGGAATTGTTGTGTATAGCATTGAAAAGTCGTAAGTTTTTAAGCTGTTGATTTTTGTAAAGTCTTGTGACTTAATAGTGTCCAAAAGTTCTTTAGAACATTTTAGTATCACCACCTGATTCACACCATTTCTTGAATAAATAGTTGCACAGTACTCTTGAAGTTTTTCCTTCACTACTGTCAATATCTTAGTGAGGACTAACGAAAGAGGATTGGTTGAAAATTTGCTGGAACCTGCAACGTATCTTCGTTTGTAAGGATTCTTTTGAAGTTTAGAAAACCAATATATTTAAGGTAGTTCAAATTCATTCTGGCTCTTTGGAATATTAAAAGTATTGGATGTGGTACTTCATTGTCTAACAGTTGCTAATTTTGATATTGCATATAATTAGATTTCATACGCAGATTTTGCTTTTAGCTGACCTTGATCAAGTCGAGATGTTAAAGTTTTCATAGCAACTCCAATTTTTTGTAACTATAGGCCTTACTTGGACCGAACTTGCATGGATTATGCATCTTGGGATCGACACTACCAGACATGATTCGGCTGCTGAATCTGACCTACATTTTCCAAATGTGTTTTCGGAGCAGCTCCATTCTTAAGTAACTATAAGACTTACTTAGCATGTTACCTATTTATATGTTCCAACATTTCATGCTTTCGCCCCCCCCCCCCCTTCTCAAAAAAAGAAAAATCTGCAGTTGAGCCTTCTTCTGAGATTTGTGTGAAAAATGCATATGTTTTACAAAGTTTGAATTCCTTATTATTTAACATGTTACACATGTAACCCACTTTGACTTTTATAAATGCACTCAGCTGTACATGTGTAATAAATCCACATTGTGATTCTCTTTGCCTCCGTTTATACAAAATTATTTACTTTATCGATAAAACAATTTAGTTGGAAACCTGGAATACACTTTGCTGTAGGATTCAACGATATATGATACCGCAGAAGGATAAAACGTACGCTGAACTAGGACCTGGGGTCCCCCGCAAATAGTTCGTCATTTTGCGTAGTTATAAAACATTCTAGGAACTCTCCAGGCATTAAAGGCACAAAAGTAAATTCATCGATATCATCAATACGGAGACCTCAGGTCACCTTATATATCAATTGAATTTTATATGATAGACAATTTTCTTTGTCTTACTCCAAAATAATCATATTTATAACTTTATAAAGATAAACTTTCTAATATATATATTATAAAATAATAGGGTGACCAGAGGTAACCTAATATTTTACATCAATAGGGGGACCAAAGATCACCTTACATTGTACATTAGTAGGGGGACCAGAGGCCACCTTATATTTAACATCATTAGGGAGACCAGTTGTCACCTTATATTGTACATCATCAGAGGGATCATAGGTCACATTTTAAATCAATAGGGGTCCAAAGGTAATCTTTTATTTTTCACATAATAGGGGGACCTGGGGATATCTTATATTGTACATCATTTGGGGGACCAGAGGTTACCTAATATTGTACTGTACATAAGTAGAGGGACCAGAGGACACCTTATATTGTACATCAGTAGGGAGACCAGAGGGCACCTTATATTGTGCATCATTGGGGGGGGGGGGTTGAGAGGACACCTTATACTATACATCAGTAGGGGGACCAGTGGACACCTTATATTGTACATCAATACGGGGATCACAGGTCACCCGATATTTTGCATTAGTACGGGGACTATTGGTCACCTAATATTGTACTGTACATCAGTAGAGAAACCAGAGGTCACCTTATATTGTACATCAGTAGTAAAACTAGAAGTCATCGTATATTGTACATCAGCAGAAGGACCAGAAGTCACTTTATATTGTACGGGGACTAGTGGTCACCTAATATTGTACTGTACATCTGTAGCGGGACCAGAGGACACCTTATATTTTACATTAGTAGTAGGACCAGAGGTCATCTTATATTGTACATCAGCAGAAGGACCTGAGGTCCTCTCTTGTAGTAGGGGGACCAGAGGACACCTTATACTATACATCTCTAGGGGGACCAGAGGACACCTTATATTGTACATCAGTGGGAGAAAAGGGGTCACCTTTTATTTTACATCAGTAGGGGGACCAGAGGACACCTTATTTTGTACATCATTACGGGGACCAGAGGTCACCCGATATTTTACATTAATACGGGGGCTAGTGGTCACCTTATATTGTACTGTACATCAGTAGAGGGGCCAGAGGTCACCCTATATTGTACAACAATAAGGGAACCAGAGGACAGCTTATATTGTACATCAGTAGGGGGACCAGAGGACACCTTATATTTTCAGTAGGGGGACCAGAGGTTTTTTAACTA
>NW_026932365.1:0-50570 GCF_032062105.1 Saccostrea cuccullata | reverse complement strand
AATGCTTTGAAATTTAAAACATAGTCATGCAGTAGGATATCCTACAATACGATATAGAAAGAAAATCATGAAATCATGCGCATGCACGTGTGCTGCAATTTGATTGGCTGAAACTTTAAATGGCTATATTTATTTTGTTTTTTGACGAAATGTTTGGAATTTTAATATAGTCATTCATTAAGATATCCTTCATTACGATTAAGATAAAAAATTCATGAAATCACGCGCATGCATGTGTGCTGTAATCTGATTGGCTGAAACTTCAAATGGCTATAACTCCATTGTTTTTTAAGCAAACAGGATGGAATTTAGAACATAGATAAATATAAGGGACTCCTACAAGAAGGTGTATTGATCATGCACTTGCTTGCACGTGCGTGCACGTGAAATGAGTAAAATTAAAAATACACTCGAATGAGAGTATTTTTTAATACTTTTGGATAACATCTTTGATATCAAGTATATTAAAAATATATAGATAGTGTAGACAAGATAATATGGCCGTTATGCACATGAACACGCGTACAATGCTTAAATTTAAAATATATTTTGTATTCTTCTGGGAAGACCTTGATTAAGTTTAAATTCCATTAAGTATTTCTTATTTAATAGAGATTACAGGGAATATGGCACCAAAAGGGAGTTGGGGAGCGTTTGGGGAACATCTGTAACGGTCCCCGTTACAATTAGCACTAGTTATTTTTCTTCTTCTTCCTGGGTACTTTTTTGTCCGGGAATGATCTTGTAAACTGTTCGTCCGAGGTAGGTAAAACCTTTTTAGGGTAAGTAGACATGTTATGCAGATTTGCGGAATCAAGGTCATTTTGCGCGCACGTGCTTGCAAGAGCGCGCACGTGCAACACTTGAAATAACCAATATAATAGATATAGTCGGAACTTTTCTATTTTTTGATAAAATGCTTTGAAACTCATAATGTAAGGATACATTAGTAGTATAGATAAGATGGCATGGTGAAAATAGCAAGATCTCACGCGCATGCACATGCGCTTTGCTCTGATTGGCTGAAACTAAAGTCTCAATATCTTTCTTGTTTCTTGTCATAATCTTTTGAAATTTTGAACATGGTCCTACATTATGAAGATCTACAGCATGATATATTAAAATTTTAATAAAAGCATGCGCATGCGCACGTGCTGTAATCTGATTGGCTAAAACTTTAAATGGCTATATCTCCTTTGCTTTTTGACGAAATGCTTTGAAATTTAAAACATAGTCATGCATTTCGATATCCTAAAATATGATATAGAAAAAAAATTCATGAAATCACGCGCATGCACGTGTGCTGCAATCTGATTGGCTGAAACTTGAAATGGCTACAACTCTCTTGTTTTTCAACCAAACAGGATGGGATTTAGAACTTGGATAACATAAAGGACTCCTACAAGAAGGTGTAGTCATTATGCACGTGCTTGCACGTGCGTGCACGTGAAATGAGAAAATAAAAAAATACACTCGAATGAGTGCATTTTTTAATACTTTTGGATTAAATGCTTTGATATTATTAAAATTTTAGATAGTGTAGACAAGATAATATGGTCGTTACGCACATGAACACGCGTGCAATGCCTATTTTTTTAAATATATTTTGTATATTTCTTGGAAGACCTTGATTAAGTCTAAATTCCTTAAAGTATTTCTTATTAAATAGATATAACAGGGAATATGGCACCAAAAGGGAGTTGGAGAGCGTTTGGGGAACATCTGTAACGGTCCCCGTTACAATTAGCACTAGTTAATATTAAGTCTGTATCAGAAAATTTCTTAAAAAACAACATGATTCCAAAATATGTACAGGAAACAAAATTGATCAGATGATTTATATTTGGATAGTAGGAAATTGAACGTTTTTATTCGAATTTGATTTTTTCAGTCAGGAAGTTTCCATGATATTTTCCAGGCATTCATACGCTGTATTTAGTACCATTTAGCAGTCAGAGATATCGTTTCTAGATTTGTCTGCAGCAAGTTGTAAGCTACTAACCTCATTATTCTTTTCTGCACCTTTACCGATTTTCACTACACAAATTTTAAAACATGCCATAGTAATTGTTTATACTTGTAAAAATTTCGACCAATATGATAAGATGATTGAATTTATAATGTTGAATATTGGTCCAAGGTGGCTTTACAACTGCACGAACTTGCAATTATTCACCAAGATATATATATATATATACTATTGCCCCTAGATTATGAATCTAAAATATTTTCCATAAATTATTTCAATCGCATAACTCAAATTCATAATTTTTTTTCCAGTATTTGTATTAATTTTACGTCTGTCGTGTAAATGGTTCCAACTACCCTACCTTAAACTTACGGCTTTCTGACGGAGGTACAGTTAAATCTAAGACGTACTTAATTATTAAATAATAGTATTATTTCTAATGAAAAAGAAAGAAACATCCTTATCAAATGACACTTTCAATTATAATTATATCATTTGGGAATTAACAACGACATTTTTTGTTTACATTTAGTAACCCTAATGTGTAGTTATGGCTCTTGAAACTTGCACTTCATGTAATTCAGTAGTTGATAATCTTTTCCGTTTCCTGGTCCCTAGGTCCCATATATACAACGCCCAACATTGTTATTCTGTACTGCGCCATTACTGATTTTTCTTGGCACAAATTTAAAACAATAGAGATTTTTTATAATATTATGCAGTTATGGATCTTTTACACTGAATTTCAAGCAAATCAGCAGTGAGTGGAAGATCTTTCTTGTATCAGGGTCTCTAAATTCCAATGATCTAGGATCATTATATTATTAACAATCATTCTCTTCTACACCATGGCCGATTTTGCACTGCGCAACTTCAAAACATACAATAAGAAATGCTATTCCAAGTTTTATTACATTGTACCACTGATATAATGCAGACCAAGCATATTCCAAAGAGGCAAAAAGGTTTCTAGATTTCACATCATTTTTTCAAGTATAAAAATGTAGATGAATAAAGGGGCGGGAAATCAATAATAAATTGTATATATTTATTAATCTTGTTGCAAATGCCAAAAAGCATTCTCAGCAATCCGCTCTTTTATACTTATCCCATTATGTTTACAGTTTTGCTTTATATTTAAGGACAAAACTATTCCCTTAGCTTAAACTGTTGTAAGCCAAAGTTCAAGAGTTATTAATATTAAGTCTGTATCAGAAAATTACTTCAAAAGCAACATGATTCCAAAATATGTGCAGGAAACGAAATTGATCAGATGATTTATATTTGGATAGTAGGACACTGAACATTTTTTTTCGAATTTGATTTTTTCAGTCAGGAAGTTTCCATGATATTTTCTAGGCATTCATACGCTGTATTTAGTACCATTTAGCAGTCAGCGATATCGTTTCTAGCTTTGTCTGCAGCAAGTTGTAAGCTACTAACCTCATTATTCTTTTCTGCACCTTTACCGATTTTCACTAAACAAATTTTAAAACATGCCATAGTAATTGTTTATACTTGTAAAAATTTCGACCAATATGATAAGATAATTGAATTTATATTGTTTAATATTGGCTCAAGGTGGCTATACAAATGTACGAGCTTGCAATTATTCACCGAAATATATTTTACTGCTCCTAGACTATAAAACTAATATATCTTCCATAATTTATTTCAATCACATAACTCAAATTCATAATTTTTTTCCCAGTATCAGTATTTAAATTTATCTGACTTGTAAGTGATTCCAACTACCCTACCTTAAAGTTAGGGCTTTCTGACAGAGGTACAATTAAAGCCAAGACGTACTTCATTATTAAATAATAATATTATTTTTAATGAAAAAGAAAGAAACATCCTTATCAAATGACGCTATCAATTATAAATATACCATCGGGGAATTAACAACGACATTTTTTGTTTAAATTTAGTAACCCTTATGTGTAGTTATGACTCTTGAAACTTGCACCTCGTGTAATTCAGTTAAGATTAACTGTCTTATTTTTCGATTTCATGAAGTGATCAATCGACTGGCTTGCGTGATAATTTGCATAAACGCCATAGGCGTTTATGCATAAAATTATCACGCAAGCCAATCGATTGATCATCTTCATGAAATTGAAAATCTGACAGTTATTCCTTATCTTTATATGCTTTGATTCCGCCAGTCCAAGTGCTCCAAGCCCTGCTGCTCTCTAGCTGTTTGCCCGCCCTGCATGTGGTTTTTTTGGAACCGCGCCAATACATTTATAAGGAAATAAAGTACATTTATATTTGGTAATTTTACCTCGGACAAAGACATTGGAAATGTAAATATTAGTTGATAATCTTTTTGTTTCCTGGTCCCTTGGTCTCATGCATTCAGCGCCTAGCACTGGTATCCTCTTCTCCGCCAGAAGACTTGGTCTCCAAAAAACACATACTACATATTGTCAATCAGACTCTCAAGCATCTGTATAATATCAACTTAAACGTTCATTAGTGTATGATCAGATTATTTTCAACAAAATAATTTTGCAAATTATGGCCAATGACAATTTAATTAAATTTACAAGTTCCATTTTATTGAAAAAAAAGAACAAATTATGTGAAAAAGCCTGCACATCAATTTATAGTAGGGATTTGTTGTATATATAAAGTTGAAAAGTATTAAATTTTAATGTTATTGAATTTGGTAAAATTTAGTGATAATGAATTTTCGAAACGTTCCTTGGAAACTTCACTACTTTTGATATTTAAAGTGAGGAGTAAAGATAGAGACGGTTGAACATTTACTTGAACTCGCTGCGTTTCTTTGTTTGTAAGAATTTTTATGAAGCTTCGGAATCCAATAAAAATATGGTTACTCAGTATTCGAATTCATTTTGGTCCTTAGTAATATTAAAGATACTTGAAACTGATATTTTGAAGAATCTCATTCTTAGAAAGTGATCTATAGGTATAAGTTGGATTGCACTAGTAGAATTAATTCCAAGTACCTATTAAAACAATTAAATAAATAGCCTTACAAACATGGACAATTTGCTGACAAGGTCATTGTATCAAACACAGAACTCATAATTACAGAATGACATTTAAACAAGATTTTTCATACTTATTCGTCAATAATAAACCTCGTTTTAGAACGATTAGAGAATTCCAACCGGGAGATCGCTCTCAATGACTGTTTTTATACATTAAATGATAAAATCTATGTATTAAGGAGGAATGCTACGCCATTTTTTTTTATTTTATAGATCTCTGAGTCAACCTTTTTAAACAAAAATTTCAGCATTGAAAGGCCGACATTATAGCTCTTAGCTATTTCAAAGAAAATGAAAAAAAAATATTTACATCCAAATAATAGAATGCCATATACGACAGCAAACTGCTTACTCCCACCTGCTCACTGCTTACTGCTTATTTACTACTGCAACACATATTTGAATAAATTTTCATATTAATATTAATATTTATGTGAATTTTCAAATGACAAGGCGTGGATCCAAGAATTTTTTTCCAGGAGGGTTCCAACCCAGTAAACAAATATCCAAATATCTGACCTAGAATTTCTTGACAAGAAAAAACAAAAACGTTAACTCCTTTCCTTAAAGTGAAAAATCATTTCGAAGGAGGGGGGTCTTATGTTTCATATCGTCATATCTATGAGGTTTCATACAAATTTAACACGGATCTGCGTTTTATAGGTGGATGGGGGTTATGCATTATATAACAATTCCAAAGGGGTGGTCCGCCCCCCCCCCATTCGAAAAAAAAACAAAGAGATATAAAGCTTTAATTGCGAAAAACTTTCACTAATCTTTCAAACAGGCTTTGTGGTCTCACGAGGGGGGGTTAAAGATACCCCCCCCCCCCCCCGCTAAGAAAATAGGCATTTTATTACCATTATAAATGTGATTACAAATTTTAAAAAAATTACTTGTCACATTATAAATCTCATGTGATGAATTTTTAATAAGTTAAAATATACTGTGAGATTTAAGAGTCATCTATTCATTTTCACGAGTATTTGAAAATCTGGTGATGTTTTCTTTCTGATTTCATTGGATAACATTTTCTACCTATGCAAGGGGTTGTAAATAGAGCAATTTACTTTTTGTCACTGGTTTTTAAAATAAGTACTTAATACTTATGAACTTTTTCTTTGCATTCACATCAGTTTTAATATTCAAATTGCCATTTATATTGAATAAGATGGATGCAAAATGTGGGTGAGAATCGAGAGATAGTGTGCGTAGTTCTCGCAATAATAGCAAAATTTGGAGTATGTATAAATTTTTAAACTGTTATGGCGAGTAAGAAGTAAATCCTCTAAAACAAAACATTTAATTTCTGCATTTTGTTGCAGGCAAATAATTTGGTACTTATTTTTTAAGACAGCTTAAATAAAATTTCGGAATAGCATTTCCTATTGTACGTTATGAAGTTCAGCAGTGAAAAATCGGTTATAGAAAAACTGTTAACAATGTGAGGATCCTAGAAGACAGGGAAATTAGAGACCCGGGAAACAAAAAAGGTCTTAGAATGCTGAATTGCTTGGGAGTAGTGTGCAAGGGCCAAAAATGCATATTATAGGCCACAGTATGCAGAGGAATAGACAATTTCTATTTTCATTTTTTTTATTTCTGCAGAGAAAAAATCAGTCATGACACGAAAGAGAATAACAATGTTAGGCGTTAAATACATGAGAGCTAGAGATCAGGGAACGAAATAGATCCCTAACTACTAAAGAAATACGATATGATTCACGGAGAACCTTTGTCGTATGACATCATAACTGGTGAACGTGTTTAACCTGTGCTAGATCCATTATAATGTCACTTTTTCCCGTACTTGACAGCTTCAATAGAAATGATAGAAAATACTGCATTTTGAAATTCACAGAATTCAATCATGCCAAAATAATTTTAATTCAATTCATATATTTTTTGTTTTATAATGCTTAATAGCAATATATTTCTGGAATAAGAGAAAATATGTAGGCACCTTTTATTTACTAGATCTAGATCTGTAGTTGACAAACCCAAGACTATCTAGTGGAATGAAATTACAATGTATACATCGTTCGTAATAATTTGAATGATATGTAACCATTTTGAAGGAATGCAAAAAATCTTAAGAAATCTTCAGTTGCCAGCTATATAGTGTAATATCTTGATGAAATGTGTCTAAGTCAAAGATGTACGTGTTGTAGATCGTGTGATAGTGTGTACATTTTTGCGATATCCATAATGAAATGATGTGCATTCCTTTTAACAATTATTTGTTACTTATTCAAATGCTTGGTGTTTAATTATGATCTTTTAAAATTAAAGGTACAATTTCTGATAAAAATTTAATCTGAAAGTAACCCCAAAAAGTCATGTAATTATTAAATCCCGTGTAAGTACAAAAAGCTCAAGAATATGAGTATCGGTTAATAGCCTATCTCTCATTAGTTAGAGATGAAAGGTAAATATTTAATCACTTTTTGTAATCATTTGGGTATGTTCTTCATCATATTAAAGATTGAAAACATTGTGACAAAGAATTCTAAAAAATATTTACAAATGTAGGGTGCAAAATTGACTAAAAATAATAGAGTTCATTTGACTATTTTTTTTAATGGTGGACTTATCTTTTATGTCAATTGAATAAAAAAGAAATTATTCTTGATAAAATATTGTTTAATATTGTTTAGTTAATAAAGTATGTAAACGAGGATGTTTGAAGAGGTATTTTTGTGATTTTTCATATTCCCTTTGTGACAAGTACCCCTAAAAATATTTGAAAATGTGAAGTCGCAATATTAAATACCAAACCAAGTTTCACAGCCGGTATTAGATTTAAAAATAAGAAAACATATCATGAACTTTTAACTGATTGATAAGCAAGTACTAATTTATCATTTTGAAAAGTTTGAAAATCTTGTGACAAAGACTTTTTCGACATAGGTTATACCTTAAATGTGCCTTATATCTTTTCTTATGTTTTAGGCAAATAAATGAAACATAAATATATTTATTTAATAAAATATAATGTTTCAGTTGTAAATCGCTTTGATATTAGAGAAAATTAAGCATTTTTGTCGTATTTGTCAATAAAAATACATGTGTATGCCCCCCCCCCCCCCCAGACACACAAACACTTTCGTATAAATTTGTGAACTGATAGTCCATATTACCTGTAAAAAGTAATTTTTGTGACACGGGGGGGGCGATGTTTTAAAAATATTTTCCGTTTTCCGTTGATTTTTATAGTGAAAAAACACAAGTTTCACCTAAATTTTAGAATTATCTCTCTTTTACACCCCAAAAAGTAATGTTTTATAAAAATCCATAAAATTATCTATAAAAATATTAAAAATTCATCTAGTATGTTTACTTTTAGAAATTGACTAGGAGGTAGGCGGGAGAACAATACTATTGTTCGCAGTTTGTACATGAGGTACATTGTTCAAAAGACATAACTGCACATAAATCCCAGATGCAATGAATAGAAACAAAATTAACTTTAATCACATTTATTGTAAAACAATGATTACATTTCGTGACAAGTATTTGTCACAATCTATTTATACATAGATGTAAATACCCCGGCGGAATCCAGAGAATCACTACCTGCCTACCGGGATTACCTCCCTACTGACCTGGCGCGATAGCGCACCCACAGGTGACTGTGGTGGGAACAGACCTCTTGGAACCCACAAGAGTGAATGCCACATGGAATGAATGAATTCAAGTTCTGACCCAGGTCCTCACTCTATACCTGTCTCCCCTGGAATACAACAACAACATGGGGATAACACCCCCAGGGGTAGCTGGGTACCTTAGACCCCCCAAACCTGCCCTTGGTACCACAAGGATCAAGCCGGTCCCTCAGGTACCGCTGAGGTAACCCCCAAATCTTCCCCAGTACTGAGGATAGATTACCCAGAGTTTTGAGCCAGACATGGTAGAAATCATCATTCGTGGTAATCCCCGAACTCCGCCAAATGAACTTGTCTATACAAGTTCACCCGCCAATAACGCGTAAGATGTATCTATGAAAGTTTTAATTCAGTATTTCACCCACCTGACCTTTAAATATCAAATTTATAAATGTACATGTATAAGAGACACTTGTATGCTAGGGTCCCCATGTAATGAAGACTCGTCCTTGTATCTTGAGATAAACTTCTATCAGACCAATTAATTGAATTTGGACTAATAACTTGCAGGAAAGTTCTATACTATGAAACCATAATGATCCAGGCAAGATTCCCGGGTCATTGAAACCAACATGAACATGTTCCATCGAAGTGCAATTCAATTTATTCTAAAACAAAGAATCAATTAAGGTAATTACCCATACCACGTGAAATAACGCTATATGACGTTATTCTCGTCAGTGACGTTAATACGTCAAACGCGCCCGACGCTTATTCCATCAAAAATGCCTGACGTCGATTTCACTTACTGTGTAAAGAAAGGTACATTAATTTCCAAATAAAAGGCATAAAAAATACGATGTTCAGTTATTTCCGGGATGCATGATCGAAGGAGAGTTGAAATTTAGATGATTCGTCAAACCGAAAGTACAACAAAGATGGCATGGAGGGAGATTGTCTCGAGTACAAGATAACTAAAAGACTTCGACAATCGGGTCGTTTTTTGTCTCTGTAAGTTGAAGAAATACAGAGTAACAAATAAATGGTTCTCTTGTCGAAAGTCGTAATCGTTTGCTTATATGTTTGTACATACTAAGGCTTAGTACATAACCATTTTCGAAATTCAACCACGGCTCAAGTATTCAGGTATCTAACTGCTTTGCTTCAATATTCCGATTTTTAAATGTCGTTTTTCTCTTCTCGATTGTTTGAATTGAAATATCGTCCTCGAAAATCGTCCTTTGGGGATTGACTAAGGATTTGAAAACAAATTGTGGAAAACTTTTTTTTTCAATGTATATATCATAGATAAAACAATTACTGCACATATATAAATGTTCTGTTATAATTTGGTATATCCTTGCACTGAAACATTGAATAATTCTTGATAAAAAAAACCCCAGAATATTTCATTCAACATATTCAAGTAGAAAAGGACATTGATGCATGAAAAAATATATTTCCTGAAATAATACACACATATGCTGAAAATTTGGAAAAATATGTTTTAACCTTTAGCTACCATTTGTAGTGCTGTGGGTAGTGTATTGGTGCACCTGTCATTAGACAGGTGTCCTGGATTCGATTCTCTGTAAGTTAAAAAAATACAGAGTAACAAATAAACATGATAAATGGTTCTCTTGTCGAAAGTCATTATCGTTTGCTTATATGCTTGTACATAGTACATAACCATTTTCAAACCTTGTGGGCCTCTTGTTATAATATGTTTGCCAAAGGCAATTTCAAAATTGATGATAAAATTACAAATGTGTCATCTACAGTATATACAATATGTATAATAAATGAGAAAAACATACGCCGAACAGACTCAGGGGTCTATATCGGATGGGGAGGGGGTATTTCTGTCTTCAAGCACCCGTGAATATTTATAGTATACCGATAGATACAGTGTATCAGTAGCTAATAAGATAATGTGGATCCCTAGTGTACTATTCTAGATCATAATTTCATGTATAACTTTAGTCATGGTAATGGTGGTTAGACTTAAACCCACAAATCTCAATATTACAGTAACAAAGAAGGGAAATATAAAATAGGAATGCCTATGAGATCAAAGTGTGTGATATAAAAAAGGAATAAGGAAAGGGATAAAATTTCAAACAGACAAATTCTACCCTGTATGTTAAGCCGAGTGCTTACAATGTTAGAATTATATAATTAGGTTGTTCGTGTATTGTTTAATAATGCATTAATCATTAAAAACAAAGAAAGATAAAAGAAAGCCATGCAGATAATGTATTGGACCAACATGCAAAATTCATATCAACCCATTCTCCCCCAATGAATGAAGAGTCCTTCCCAAACTTATGAGTTAGGACTTTATGCTGTGTCATATGTAGCATGATAAAAGCTGAAGAAAAAAAAATAATTTTTTTTATTTGGTTAGAATACAATTTGAAGAAGTATAATTGAACTCCAGCCTAAACTCCAGTACAAGTCAAATTGAACCATCTTGAATGTCTTGATTAAATGTTTTTATTTTAGGCACAGAGCAACAGAAAGATTTTTTTTAAACTAGACCATGTTCATAATGCATGTACCATTTCTCAGCTACTTTTAATGCACAATTACATACAAATTAAATACCGGTATTCGGTATTTATAATGTTCATCAATTATGCTCAGACAATTACAGGTTCGAGAATCTGAGTCAATACATCGAACAAATGCTCACTGGATACATATCAAAATATCACTTTAACATAGAAAATTCTATTTACTCAGGGAGTCATTGACTTTTAAAGCATCATACCAGTGACTTTTCATACCAATTTTGCATGGATCAGTTTTTCCAAGGAGGGGTCCAAGGTCACTTTTAGTACAATTCACTGTTATCTTTGGACTTTCAGTAAGGCATGGTATTCTTAATGTTATATAATTAGCCCCTAAAATTTACACAGCTTTCATTCATTGTTGAAATATACGTGGCCGGGATATTCGGGCAAATGTCAAAGAGTGTAGCCAATTTCCAATAACAGGATTACATATAAGAAGTAAATGATTACCGGTAAGTTGTCTAATGATTGTCAACAACGATTAAAAGTACCTGATGTTATTAATTTTTTAACCAATGAAAATCTATTTGCCATTTGAAAGACACTAGTGCAGAGAATACTACGTCTTACTAAAAGTCCAAGGATGACAGAGAATTGTACTGCTTGGTTTAGTATGTACATACAATAACTCTGCAATGTCCATGGGAACACACACACTCGCCACTAGATCCACCATGAAAATTTCAATCAAGAAGCATCCTATAGAATTTATACTATGGAAATGAGAAAAAAATTATAAGTGCTGAGGCCATCCTTAAAAAATTGTTTGTTTGGAATTGCCGCCTGAAGGGTTTCAGACACAGGAGGGAGGGAGGGAAATTAATATTTATTTTTTTTTGAAATTGAAGGTAAATTTTAAATTTTTGATAAAATTCTCTGTAAACAGTAAATGCATTTTCTGACTTTAATAAAAAGTATCTACCATCAACAAAAACCCTAATTTTACATAGATCTGACACTATATTTCAGTGTTTTGTATGGTGCATGTGATACTTGTAATGGGCAAAAAAAAGTTGATTAATAAAAAAAAAATCTTCCTACTTTTGGCAAATAAAATTTTTTCAGGAGGGGGCATTTCAATGAGGCGGGAGGCAATTCCAAACAAACTACAATTTTACTTTGGCCTGAAAAAAATTATTGTGAAAGAGTGATTTTGACAGGTCGGTCAGAGTACATAAAACAAATATTTTTTTATTGTTTGACTTCCTTTACTTAATCCTTTTAATTATGAACTCTTTCAGATATTAATTTATCCAACCTTATTCATTTTAAAGATACATAAATTACTCAAACATATCACCATTGAACGAGTTCATATTTTACCAATTGAATGACATAGTTTTAGTAATAATGTCATCAGCTATGGAGCTTGGTGTTAAGAATTTATTAAACGAATTTGAGTTATGTACGGAAAACCTCGATCATTCAGTGTCCCTAGCTTAAGAATGGGATCTCTGCCTTCCAACTTCCAAGGACACGATCTCCTATAAGCACGGTGTTTTAAAAAAAACAAACAAACATTACAAAGTGGAAACACTGAACATATCCATCTCCGCTTACATAGATTTTATCAATTTGTACATGGATAAAAACATGATAAACAACGTTGCACCTTACTTAGACAGACCGGAGCTTTTCCTGTGATCAGAAACCAGACGTTAAAAAGATGTGGCAAACAAACCACTTATTTGTATCTATGAATAGCGAAAAATGTATTACATAGACACAAAAAGTTGTAAAATGTGCCACTTCTCTCATTTTTTAATCAAATAAATCGCATCCAAACGACCAATGTTGAAACTGAAAGTGTTTTCTTCTTTCACTTCCGTCATAACGTCACACATGCGCATTACCGGTATATAGAATATTCCGAAGATTGAACCCGATTACTATAATGCTTGTGAATCGTGAAAACGAATTCTTGGCCGTCTCTGCAATAAATATTTAACTTATAATTTAAACCATACTTATTAATGTTCTATTAACGATAGTTTTAAATATTTAAAGCGACTTTTGCACCCAAATCATAAAAGTATAGATGTTAAAAAGATTTTTCAAATAATCATTTTTCAGCAAATTTGGTATAAAAATGTGAAATTTTCTTGTTTGATGCCCGCTGCCCCACTTAATTTTTATGCCATATAAGGGAGAGACTATTGAAAAATAACGTGTTAATTTTAAAAAGAAATCTGTAGTTAGAATATCAAACAGCAATTTATTTTTACTAGCAATGAACTTTATAATTTTGAGCTAAATATGTTTAATTCGCCCTAGAAAGTAATATTAGGTGGATCAGCAGATTAAAAAAATAATTAAACCGTTAAACAAACATATTTTCTCTATAATTCATATGTTAAAAAAATTCTTTTGCTTTTACATTTAGAAATCTAGCATAAATATCTTAATTACTGCATTTCCGTAATTTCACGAGACAATGTCTATTTTTAGTAACAATCCTTTCTAAAGGAGGCCCGGTTGACCCCAAAATTTACACTGATCTGGAAAGGACAAATACTCAGTTAAGATTCTGAAAAGTTTCAACAAAATCTGTAGTTCCGTTATTTCTATAGCATGGTATGGATCTTTACCTTAAATTCCTTTTTTTTTTTAAATCTTTTTATCAAATTGAGGGTTTTTCCCTCACGGACAAATGGTCTCACATTGGGTATCTCAGTATCTTATGAATGCCCTATCCCAATATCCAAAACTACACACAATCTATGGATACCTGCTACTGGCCTTTAGTTTGATAATTTGTTCAGGAATGACCTATAATGCTGCTGCTGAAAATAGTGTGATCAAACACAGAATTTGTTCATGTTCCAGAAATGAAAAGCAGATTTTGTCAAAGGGAAGTAATGGACAAAATTCATTTGCTCTTCCTGAATTTGGCTTGCCCTACCATACGATAATACTGTATTTATATAAAAGGGGGAAGACAGATACTGAGTAGATCATGTAAGCCCCTATGCCCAGCTTTAATCTGTCTTACATATTGATTTTATTCCCCGGGCAAATGGTTGGTACAATTCACTTGCACCTCCCTTACATTTACTAGCCACGGGTGTCAGGCAACGGGGTATGTCATCACCCTAATAATGCATTATTAGTTAGGGGATTACCATTGAAATGTAACCCAAAATTGGCCATGGCTGTACCAAGTTCAGACTATAATTCTTAATGATTTTTTCCTCCAATTAGCTTAATGATGGCAATGTGACATTCTTTGAAAGGTGTGGACCAATTATCAAAACTTGTGTTTCTGTTATTGACCTGAGATGCACGAGGACCCCAAAACCCAAAATGAAGCCACTGTCAAATAGAATCTGCAATGTAATTTGATATATACGGAAGCGTATTAGTGCCACTTGGACACTTCACTTTTTTTTAATTTTGACACTTTAATCTGTAAATTTTACACTTTAATCTGTAAATTTTACACTTTAAAGTGTAAATTTTACACTTTAATCTGTAAATTTTACACTTTAATCTGTAAAATTTACACTTTAATCTGTTAATTTTACACTTTAAAGTGTAAATTTTACACATTAATCTGTAAATTTTACACTTTAAAGTGTATATTTTACACTTTAAAGTGTAAAATTTACATTTTAAAGTATAAAATTTACACTTTAATCTGTAAATTTTACACTTTAAAGTGTAAATTTTACACATTAATCTGTAAAATTTACACTTGAATCTGTAAATTTTACACTTTAATCTGTAAAATTTACACTTTAATCTGTAAATTTTACACTTAAATCTGTAAATTTTACACATTAATCTGTAAAATTTACACTTTAATCTGTAAATTTTACACTTTAAAGTGTAAATTTTACACATTAATCTGTAAAATTTACACTTTAATCTGTTAATTTTACACTTTAATCTGTAAAATTTACACTTTAATCTGTAAATTTTACACTTTAAAGTGTAAATTTTACACATAATTGATTAATCTGAAAAATTTGCACTATAATCTGTAAATTTTACACTTTAATCTGTAAAATTTACACTTTAAAGTGTAAATTTTACACAGTAATCTGTAAAATTTACACTTTAATCTGTAAATTTTACACTTTAATCTGTAAAATTTACACTTTAATCTGTAAAATTTACACTTTATTTGTTTAGTCAATTTAGCATCTTCACACATCCTCAGTAACACATTTTTAAGCCAACAGACCATGTTTTGTGCATGATAAAATTTAATTCTGATGTTTTATATTAAAGTAAAACTTTTCTTTGAATATAAAGTGAAAAGCATATCAAACATACATGCACATATTCCCGATCACAGGTGCTTGAGGACCCCTCCCCCCAATATAGAGTCCAAGGCCTGTTACACTTTTTTCACATAAATAATATATGGATGCACCAATTGTGATATAATCTATAAATCCTATCAATTCAGAAAATTTGCTTAAACTAACATTTTATTGGCTTACAAATGTGTTACTGAGGATGTGTGAAGATGCTTAATTGACCATGTGAATAAACAAATAATGTGTAAATTTTACAGATTAAAGTGTATAATTTACAGATTTAAGTGTAAATTTTACAGATTAATGTGTAAATTTTACAGATTAAAGTGTAAAATTTACAGATTAAAGTGTAAATTTTACAGATTAATGTGTAAATTTTACAGATTAAGTTGTAAAATTTACAGATTAAAATGTGAATTTTACAGACTAATGTGTAAAATTTACACTTTAAAGTGTAAAATTTACAGATCAAAATGTAAAATTTACAGATTAAAGTGTAAATTTTACAGATTAAAGTGTAAATTTTCAGATTAAAGTGTAAAATTTACAGATTAATGTGTAAAATTTACACTTTAAAGTGTAAAATTTACAGAATAAAGTGTAAATTTTACAGATTAAAGTGTAAATTTTACAGATTAAAGTGTAAAATTTACAGATTAAAGTGTCAAAATTAAATAAAAGTAAAGTGTGCAAGTGGCACTAATACGCTTCCGTAGATATAGCTACTATTGAGCTCTAAAATAATTTAGCTTAGCTAAAATACCGGTAGTGAGATAATTGATATTAAGTACAAGTTTTGCTCGTCAGTATGAAAGGTACCTCTCGACTATAGATGTTGGACGTTTCACTGAAAGTGAGCAAACTGTATCACCCGAGACCTTAATCATATAATAGTGTTTTATTTATTTTAACTGTGAATACTGTTTCTAAACTTTTTATCTTCACTAACAATTTAATACGTTCCCTTTCAAAATCATTGAAATTTACTTTTCTGTACTTTTTATATCTTTTAATCAGATGCGCACATTACTCAGAGTACACAAAATTTGAGGGCGAGTATCGAGAGATGGATGGATAGATACCTACATGTATAATATTTTGTATAAATGCTGTTTTTATCAAATACCAAACGTGTCATTCTTATCTATTCGAACATAATATCTTATGACGATCCTCTAAAGCTTACTCATTGTGAAAAAAAAATTCCCCGAAAACCCTAGATATATCACCTGTATATATCTACATATATATATTATTTATATCTGTAAATAACTGTAATGTATTGAAAGCCAATGACCTCTTCTTTGGAAAAAGAGTAAAAGGGGGGTAGTTGTGGCCATTTTTGACTATTTTGATCTCCTCTGGAAGAAGAGCTCCACCTAAAGATACACTAAAATGATCGAATTAAAACTAAAATTTATGAGATTTTTCTTGCCAAATGATAGTTGACAGCTTATGATATTATATGACCCCCTAACCTCCTTAGACTATTAAAATGAATAAGGCAGTCAGATCCTTCGGTTATAAAATGGCAATTGATTGAACATTCTCAAAAAAAAAATGCAAACTCCTTATAAAAGTAATGTGTATTTACATTGTACCAATGATATTTCTTCGAACTTACATGTATCGTTAGAGTTACCTGAAATCATGTCATAGAAAGAAAAATTATCCAATTTCAAGATATGCTTTCAGAAAATGCAAATGAAAAACCCTTTAGTAAGCTATATGTGCAATTTTACATTGTAAATTCATGGAGGGAAAAAAATACATTTACAGGTATCCTGGCATTTGGGGGAAATGCATGACATGTTATTTATATATATACGTTATAGTATTTAGATCTTATATTTTCTTAAATCCTTATACACATACCTGGGGTAAAAAAAAAAAAACATGTGCATTCCCTAAGAAAATTAGCCATATTGAATATAACTTTTTTTTTTTTTGAATTTTATTTGTGTTACTTAATTGGTGTTAGGCATTCTAGACACATATCTTTGGGATTATTATATAGCTCAGTTAATGTATCTTGAGATAAACACATAAGCATAGCTAGTCTCCGTACTATCCCATAGTCAAACCTGATGCGAGTTCCGCTGTCTTGTCTTTGGATATCTGTATGCCACGTTCAACACAAACCTAATGAAAAATATCTAGCACATGCTTACAAATAGTGTCTCCCAATTTTTCTGTAAAATAAAAAATTATCTTCATGCATGTAATCAATTACATTTTGAATATTTTTTTTCAAACTTAGTCCGACCTGGCAAGGGTTTGTTAAAGAGATATTGAGGGGGGGGGGGGGGGGGAATAATATACGACAAACAGAATGCATTCTAGATATACCCAGGCCCAATAGGTGATTAATAAATACTGCTTCATCTACTTTACTTCATTTCACTGTACATGTATCCAGGTCGAGGACTTGCATCTAAATTGTAAAAGTCAATAATTTATAAGTGAAATTACCCCCTTTGGCACAAGGCTTACTCATGACAATTTTGAGGTGATTGTGGTCATAACTTCTACCAGTCAGAGAGAGAACCATGCTGGGGAGGGAGGGGGGGGGGGGTTACCCGGGTATCAATGCCCTTTTGGCATAAGCTGTAAATAAAACATATTATTTCCCATGAAATGATCGTAGAGATAATTATTCGTATTGTAGCCATGGTGATAGTAACATTACCCATATAACTCAAACTCAATCCTCCCCCAATGACAATTTATTTATTGGACTACTGCTCCTAGTTCGGATCCGGCGTGATCCGGAGTATTTCCACCAACCAAAAATTAACGCACACTAGCATGAATAATCTATTATAGCGTTTGTATATGGAAAGGATAATTGCGAATTTATATGGAAAGATAAGAAAGAAAACTTGTTACACATCTTGCTAAACATTCTCTGAACTAGCCAAATATATTTTAAGATGAGCTTATGCTCGAATGTTTCATCTTACGATATTTAATGAAGCAGACTCTTCTCATTCAATTTCCACTGAAAATAGTCACTTTACATAGCTAGTGAAATACACAGTTCTCTAATTTTTTTTTTTTTTTTTAATTAATTTATTTATTTGACAATCTAGAATCCGAGGTTCACTTCTTGGGAGTACCTTATACTTTTGACTGAAGATTGTCACTATTGAATATTGGTTGTTCGAATCATTCGAATGTCACTACTGAAACAATGCCATGCCCCAGAAATGTATATAGAACTTTCTCGACTTCCCCACGAAAGAGTAGTAGTAAGGAATATAACTGCGAGGTACTCTCGATTATCATTACGTACACACATTATCATCATGGCCTCACAGCAAGCCAACACGCACCCCGACCCAAATCCAGAGACTCAAGCCACGGAAACACCGACATTCCGTATACTCGATTAATAATTACTCCTTTTTTTTTTTATTTAAATGTTGACATTGTTGTGTCAACATAATAAAAATTAATGTATGTATACATATCCATGATATATATTTAACCTCACCCCACGAAATTTGCCACTGATGCTCCTTTTAGCTTTGGATGACTGGGTAAATCAGTGATCCCGATCCTGCAGAACAGCCTGTACTATTTCCAATTTCGGTTGCTCAATCTCCAGACCCGACCCATCTAGAATCCGGAGCGGCGTGTGTGTCATCCTTATACCCCCCCCCCCCCCTCTTGGCTGCTATCTCGGCCATCCTTTCACTTGGTATCCTTATACGATTTGATGTCACAGTCTAAATTGTTCTTTCCCCATCTTCCTTGGATTGTGTGACATTACGACCCGATGGCAGCGGATATTTGTGATAGTGTTATGACATGAAATTTTGCAACATGTCTACCCTTCTAGCTTTTTTCGGTAGATTATGAAAATCGGCGTCACAAGGTGCTTGATAATATTACGTCATCTATTTAAAACCCATAGTCTCGATAATGTTTAACTACTACAATTAGAACGCACGAGTTATCGCCCTTGCACTGGTATTAAATGCATTTATCAAAATATGGTGATAAATGCGATTATCTTGGACAGGCGCAATCAATGAAACAATAATTCTTATGGGTTTTATACTTATTTGGCGCAATTAGGCACGGCGGAATTATACAACATATTATTTCGGGCCTCCAAAGCAACGGATAGGCCCAGCAACAACAACATTTCATTTCAACAACAACAACAACATTTCAGTACAACATCAACATACAACATATCAGGTGACCTTGACCCTGGAAGATGCAGAGGTCAAGGTCACATAATAAAAACTTGCAATGCAAGAATAATATTCACACATCCATGACTCTGGGAGGTGCAGAAGTCAAAGAATCAAATAAACATAGTTTTGTTTACACTGTCACAATATTTACATGGTATTCAACTTTGACCCTGGGTGGTGCAGTGGTCCAATAATGAACAAATTTTATATGATAGTTAAATTGATGTATGCCGCTCAGTTCGCCACAAGACCCCAGTCGTATATGCTTGAACAAAGCATCTACAAATGGGGGCGCCGCCACTTTAGTAGTGGGGGTCCTGAGCGGCCTGAAACAGCCGTATCCCCTCCTCCTCAGATATCAGTCATTACCATGATGGATAAAATCTGCATCCATGCCTAATAATTGCTTCAATACCCCCCTGGATTGTGTTTAGAAAAATTTCATTTCCTAACTTAGATAAATGAACCCCATCCCTTTCAAAAAATCGGGCATGATTTTTGATGTCAGGGTAGTGGATTACAGAACCCCCAATTTGACAAAATCTGTTAGAGAAAAATGCATTCAACCTTTTT
The DNA here is from genome assembly GCF_032062105.1 of Saccostrea cuccullata. Classification (NCBI taxonomy): domain Eukaryota; kingdom Metazoa; phylum Mollusca; class Bivalvia; order Ostreida; family Ostreidae; genus Saccostrea; species Saccostrea cuccullata. The sequence goes on along the minus strand of NW_026932365.1, from coordinate 30,351 downwards.
CTAGTGTTCTCCATTGCGAGGTTATTTGACGAATAACGCCAACTATAATGCGGGGCAGAATATGAGAACATATTAAGTGAACCAGAGGAAATTCCTCCTTTAATAATAAATTCCAAGAATTTTATACCTAACATTCTTAATTTTCTTACTGATGTTTTCCCGATATCATTTTCACCACAGTGCACAAGGATGACGTTTGGGTAAGGACCCACTTTTTTCAGCAATCGCAATTTTGCTACAGCATTCTTAAATTCTATACCACCGTAACCTTGCCACCAAATTAAAATATTTATTCTTTGCAAATTTAAATCACACCTACCAGGCCTATTCTTAGCTTCTGCAAAAGCCCGTTTAATAATTGTTGAACCAAACAACCATACGACTTGAAAATCTGAAATAACAACTCTGTGTTAATTAAAATCTTGGAATACGTATGTAGGTTTTATAGCAATCAGATTTCCATCTTTCTGAGGATTGAATACCTTGAGATGAAAACCCCTTTAAGGCCATTTCTGTACTTGCCCAAATCCGGAAGGAGTGGGATTTGTAGCCCCAAGACTCGAGGTTTAAGGCTGATATTGCTTTGGATAAAATCGAAGTAAATTGGTACTTAGACAGGGGAGCTCCGGAAAAAAGACAAAAAAATGGACCCCCCTGCGTAGGTATATTTTCTAAAAACCTTTTGAGATTAGTGCAGGGGCAAGTTAGATCCCCTGTGCCATGTATCTGCAAAATTGTACCCCGTCCAAATTGGTCAGTCTTTGAAAATGTTATTTTGAGGAATAGTGTAGTGCTACTGTCGCCGAATTGGATGTCTGTGTAAGCAACAACTTTATCTGAGGCCGGAGACTGCCAGTTCTCCAGCTCTAAGCAGGCCATAATATGCAATAGAAAATGCAGCTGAAAACAATGATACCTCATATGAACTTGTACATACACTTGGTAGAATTTTAAGAATCTGCTCTAGTATGGACTTTGTAATGGGTAACCTACTGTCAATGCTGTGGGCTGTGCGTTTCAAACCCTGTAACAACTTTTTAAATATAAACTCTTCTGTTGGATCTTTATGACCTTGAAGTTTGCTATTATAATAGAAGCCAAGTAGGAACGAACTGTAGAAAATGCAAGGCCTTTAAGTGACAAATGTGCAACAAATCTAACAATCAAATCGCAGGTGGGTGGCCAAGGGGTATTTAATCCTTGTTGCGAGCAGCAGCTGAAATATGAAATATGAAATATATGTAAAAAAAGAATATGAGCGGCCAAGAAATTGCCTCTTAAACAATATTTTACAATATAATCACTTGACAATAGTCAACTCCCATCTCTTGTTATTGGAAATGATTCCTTGTCTGTTGATGTGAATAACAAAATATTTCACTGTGTCTAAAAGTTCATTCGTGATTCAGGTAGATTTTGATCCCCTTTTCTTCTTCTGTTTCTTTGTCATTTAATCATATCTGTACAACTTTGATCGTTTATGATGCGAGAATTGTACTTGTGATCATGTTTATTTTTACTACTAGTATCATTATTGTCGTATATTCTTTTTCCAAATAACTGTTGCAATTGTAATCATTTACATGTAACATTATAGATTTATATATTGTAAGTGTCTTAACTTGAAATATTTTCTATTTATCATGTACAGCTCAATAAACTTTTTAAGCTCACGTGGATTTATGCACAAATTAAGGTCACATTGTAATAATGTAATATTGTGTATTGAGACATCAAAATACATTTTAAAAGTATTTGTTTTACATAATTTGAGTTTTATTTTATTCACTAAAACATAATTCAAACAAATCAGTTGGTAAAACTTTGATATATTCTTGGCTGAAAAATAACAACTATTTCCATTTGATTTTTTGTGGTTTCTTGCCAATTGCACCTGTCTTTTTATCCATTCTTTTGAAAGCAGTGGCTCTTTGCAGAAACATAGACACAGGCACAGTACAGCTATTGTAATTTGTGTTTTCTGTACATTCTGACTCTTAAGCGCAGGATGATAATAATATTTTTTCATCTGTTTGACTGATTTGTATGATAATAAGGTGGCATTTTTCAGAGTCACCTTCTAATATCTAGAATCATGAAAGATCCATCACACAGCAAAATTTAATCCTTTCAAACCGTAAATTCAGAAGAAGTTTTCTTTTCATAGAAAAAATCACTATTTAAAAAAATAAATAATACTTCATTATCCTACCCTGTAGTATGGTTTGTTCCTGCAATGTTATGTCTTTGTTATGGTGCTCCATTTCAAAATCCAGATGAGTATGGTAAATGAGCAAATAATTTTAAAAAATACTCACCTTTAAGAAGAAAATTTAAAATTTTCAACTACATTGTATCAAAGAAAGCACGTTTTATATTATCTGTAAATATCCTATGGTGGAGGCCTATAGTAGGAACATCGTACCATTCATTAATAAATTCCCCTCTAAAACATCCACTTTGAAAACTTAAGATAATAATTTTAAAGGAAATTATACTTGACATTATATATGTAATATAACGTAGGGCTATGTCATCGTTCTGAGGTTCGAAAATAATAATATTTATTACAAAATTGTGACCTTAATTTGTGCGAAAAACCATGTGAGCTTTAAAAGTTTGTTGAGCTGTATATGTATAACTTTACACCTTTAATATTTGTAATCTCGGCAATCACTAATTATGTTCCCCAAACGAAGTTTGGGAACATATTGTTTTTACTCTGTTTCTTCTTATTATGTTCCCCAAACGAAGTTTGGGAACATATTGTTTTTACTCTGTTTCTTATTATTATTATTAAGGTCTTCCGTCTCCAACGGAAGACCTTATTGTTTTCGTTCGGTTTCTTTTTCCCTATTATTAAGGTCTTCCGTCTTCAGCGGAAGACCTTTCTGTTATTCTTAGGTTTCTTTTCCACAGTTTTTATTATTTTTTTTTCTTACATATTTTGTGCACGCTAGTTCTCGAAAACGGCTCGATCGATTTTCATGAAACTTTCAGGACTGATAGAACATCAAAAAATCTAGGTATATATTTTTTTGTTTTGATGACGTCACTTCCGGTTCGGAGATTTCTGCGATTTTGTCATTTTTAGAGGGTCACTTTGTCCGGCAATGTTCTCAAAAACCATTAAAGATAGAAGTGTGAAATTTTCAGGGATGCTAGATCAACCTTTGGAGAAGTGCCTTTTGTATATCACAACTACCGGAAGTACGAAATGCCGACGCTCGCTATGGCCCGAAAATAGTCCTATTAAGAATTTCAAAATTTTTAACACCTTTTCTACGATAACTTTTTACCTCAAAATATTTTGTTTAAACATGTAGAACAAAAGAAGTGTAAAATTTTAAGATCTTTCAAATGATATCTCGAAAAAAGGGCTGGCCCCTAAAATTAAGGGTTTAGAGGGACCGAAACTTTTTCCTTTATATCTCAAAAAGTATTGAGAATTTGTAATACGTCAAAGAAGCAAAGTTGTTCAAAATGTCAAGATAAATCTATTAAAGTCGTCAAAATGCGTCCGTCGACTTCACTTCCGGTCAAACCGGAAGTCATAGGAAATTGCGTATTTCTGCAGTTCTTGACGAGTTTTGGGGTAACAAATGTCACTGGAAGCTTAAAACCTAATTTTCCGTCCGTCGACATGACTTCCGGTCAAACCAGAAGTAGCTTAAAATAGCTAAGTTTTGAAGGTTTTGATGCATAATTGAAATTATAAAGTCACTGGAGACAATTTAGCTCATTGCTTTCTTTTGTTGACGTCACTTCCGGTCAAAACAGGACGGAAGACCTACTCGTTGCTTTGCAACGAGCTTTGCTCTAGTTATTATTATTTTTCTTACTGATTTTGTGCACGCGATTTCTCAGAAACGGCTGGACCGATTCTCACCAAATTTTCAGATCTGATAGATATTTATTTGAACCTTGTCGGAAATTTTTCGTAAGTACGTCGTCACTTCCGGTCGTGAGATATGGACCATTTACTGATTTTTAGAGGGTCAGCTTGTCCTGAGATCTCCTCCTAAACGACTTAAGATATCGACTTGAGATTTTCAGTGAAGGTAGAGGAAGGATAGTAGATGTGACATTTTGCATATAGAGCTTTCCAGGTAAGAAGGCATCGACGCTCGCCTGAGATCGAAAAATAGCCTCATACTCATCTTGCAAAAATTGACACGTTTTCTTTTATATCTTTTTACCTGTTAATATTTTGTTAAGACATATATAATAAAAAATGTGCAATATAGTAAGACCTTTCATTTGATATCAAGTAAATGTGGTTAGTCCTTCAAATTAGGGGCATAGAGGGGCCAAAAGTCTCTCGTCTTTAACTTTTTTGGTTTTCAATATTTTCAAATGATATTAGTATAGTTGATAGAAACATTTCTTATTAGGCTGAATATATAATTTGTTTGTTAATTTATAAATTCAAACTCGAGATATTAACATTCAAAAATCTGAAGCGGGAACGAAATGGCGGCGGTCTCTGTCAATTCCGACATTTCGCAATAGCGGTTAACAGAGGCAGCCGAGCGTTTGCTTGAACGAAAGTAACATAAGGAGCAATGAAATGTGTAGGGATACTTGGATTGTCACGTCGTAGGTTCGTTGCAATTCTGTGTCAAACTATATTCATAATCCAAGGTCTCCTTACAAGTCTTCTTTAATTGGTTTTGGTTGTTTCTCAAAGTAGAAAAAAGAAAAGAATTAATGTGCAAATTAAGTACGCATTGATGATATTATCTAAATCAAAAGGATTTAATCAAAAGAGAAAAGGCATGATTCCATGATATTTTATCAAAGATCATAGTCAAAGTCATATCTCATCTTATCGAAAATTCGGACGGAAGACCTACTCGTTGCTCGCAACGAGATCGCATCTAGTTAAGGTCTTCCGTTTCAGACGGAAGACCTTATAGTGATTCTACTGTTTTTTCTTTTTCTTTTTAAGGTCTTCCGTTTCAGACGGAAGACCTTATAGAGATTCTACTGTTTTTTCTTTTTATTATTATTATTATTTTTTTTTTTTTTTTTTTTTTTTGCCTTTTTGTTTTGACGATTTCTCAGAGATGACTGGACGGATTCAGATGAAATTTTCAGGGATGATAGAAAATTAAAATATCTTTCAAATGCAGTTTTCAGTTTTTCAAAATTCACTTCTGGTCGTCAGATATGTCCGATTTCCGCTTTTTTCAAAAAAGTTTTGTCCGAGTCATATCTCAGAAACGGTAAAAGATGAAGACACCAAACTTATATGAGTAATAGATCTTGATAAGTAGGCAAAACCAATTGGGGTAAGGTTGTCTGCCGTCACTTCCGGTCGTCACAGGAAGTGATCAAAGAAATCGGAAATTTCAACTTTTTCTTTTTTGAAATTTTTTTGCAGTACATTATAGCATCTTATTCGTAGTTTCGAAATATGTCAGTCCCACCGGAAACAAAAACGACAACTTCCGGTTATAAGAGAAAAACTACATATTTTCGGTATTTTTCTTTCCCATAAATATTTTTTATAGATAAAGTATTTGTAATGATTTTTGGATATGTTATTTAGACTGCAAATGACTACAGTAACGTAAAATATCTTTGTAAAAATCACTTCCGGTCGCGTGATTTCTTGTCCTCAAAATGAGAAGTTATTATAGCTATATCTCGGAAACGGTAAGGGATGAAGACACCAAACTTATAGGAGTGGTAGATATTGATGAGAAGTCAAAATCATATGGGTTAAGATTGTCCGCCGTTACTTCCGGTCGTCACAGGAAGTGGTCAAAGAAATCGAAAATTTCAACTTTTCTTTTATGGAACGTTTATTGCATTACATTGTAGCATCTTATTTGTAGTTTGAAATATATCAGTCCCACCGGAAACAAAAACGACAACTTCCGGTTATAAGCGAAAAACTACATAATTTGAGTATTTTCTTTCCAATATATATTTTTCATAGATTAAGTGTTTGCAACGGTTTTTGGATATGTTATTCAGACTGGAAATGTCTACAGTAACATCAACTATCTTTGTAAAATTAACTTCCGGTTCCATGTGATTTCCTGTCCTCAAAATGAGAAGTTATCATAGCTAGTTCTCGTAAACGGTAAGAGATTAAGACACCAAACTTTTACAAGTGGTAGATATTGATGAGAAGTCAAAATCATACGGGTTAAGATTGTCCGCCGTCACTTCCGGTCGTCACAGGAAGTGTTCCAAAAAATCAAAATTTTCAATTTTTCTTTTTTGAAACTTTTTTGGCATGACATTATTACAACTTGTTTGTGTTTTTAAAATATATCAGTCCAACTGGAAACAAAAGCGTCAACTTCCGGTTATAAGAGAAAAACTGCATAATTTTTGTATTTTTCTTCCCCCTAAATATTTCTTATACATGACTATTTGTAACGATTTTTGGATATGTAATTCAGATATCAAATGTCTACAGGAAAATCAAAAACCTTTGCAAAATTGACTTCCAATCGCGTGATTTTCTGTCCTCAAAATGAGAAGTTATCATAGCTAGATCTCGTTAACGGTAAGAGATTAACATACAAAACCTGTAAGATTGTTAGATCTTGATGAGTACGCAGAATCACCGGGGATAAGATTGCCCGCTGTCACTTCCGGTCGTCACAGGAAGTGATCAAAGAAAGTGAAAATACATCTTTTCTTTTCTGAAACTTTTTTTGCATCCTATTATAGCATCTTATTTGTAGTTTCAAGATGTATCAGTACCACCGGTAAAAAAATGTAAACTTCCGGTTATAAGAGAAAAACTACGTAATTTGAGTATATTTCTTTCCCATAAATACTTTTTATAGATAAAGTATTTGTAATGATTTTTTTGAATATGTTATTCAGACTGCAAATGTCCACAGTAACTTCAAATATTTTTAAAAAATATTCACTTCCGGTCGCCTGATTTCCTGTCCTCAAAATGAGAAGTTATCATAGCTAGATCACGTAAACGGTAAGAAATTAAGACACCAAACTTATAGGATTGGTAGATCTTGATGAATAGGCAAATCCATTTTGGTTAACATTTTCCGCCGTCACTTCCGGTTGTCACAGGAAGTGATGAAATAAATCAAATATTGAAACTTTGCTTTATAGAATCTTCTTATTCAAACATTAAAGCATCTTATTTGTAGTTTTGAAATATGTCAGTCCCACTAGAAACAAAAACAACAACTTCCGGTTATGAGAGAAAAACTACATAAATTTAGTATAATCATATCAAATAAATATCTTTTATAAAAAGAGTACTTAGAATGATTTTAGGACATTTTATTCAGACTTAAGTGTCTAGAGTAACCTCAAAAATATTTTTTTAATATTTACTTCCGGTCACGTGATTTCTTGTCCTCAAAATGAGAAGTTAACATTACGAGACCTCTTAAACTGTTACTCTTATATGAATAATAAAGATTGGGCAACAGGTATAAGGTAAGATACGTCTGCTGCCACTTCCGGTCGTCACAGGAAGTGATGAAAAAATAAAAATGATTTTTGTAAATGTTATAGAGACTTTAAATGTTTAAAGTAACATCAATAATCTTGGTAAGTTACACCTCCGGTCGTTCGTTTTCCTGAGATCAATTAAAATTCATATGCCTTTTTTAACATAGATAAAAGTTCATTCATGCAGATCAATAGAGGAGAACGGAAGACCTTCTTTGTTGCTTTAGCAACAAGAGTTTCTAGTTTTATTATTATTATTATTTTTTTCCCCTTTTTGTTTCGACGATTTCTCAGAGATGGCTGGACGGATTCTCACCAAATTTTCAGAGATGATAGTGAGTGAAAATATCTTTCAAATGCAGTTTTCAGTTTTTTAAAATTCACTTCCGGTCGTCAGATATGTCCGATTTCCGCTTTTTTCAAAAAAAGTTTTGTCCGAGTCATATCTCAGAAACGGTTAGAGATTAAGACACCAAACTTATATGAGTAATAGATCTTGATAAGTAGGCAAAACCAATTGGGTTAAGATTGTCCGCCGTCACTTCCGGTCGTCACAGGAAGTGATCAAAGAAATCGAAAATTTCAACTTTTCTTTAATGAAACTTTTTTTGCATCAGATTATAGCATCTTATTTGTACTTTCGAAATATATCAGTCCCACCGGAAACAAAAACGACAACTTCCGGTTATGAGAGAAAAACTGCATATTTTCAGTATTTTTCTTTCCCATAAATATTTTTTATAGATAAAGTATTTGTAATGATTTTTGGATATGTTATTCAGACTGCAAATGACTACAGTAACGTCAAATATCTTTGTAAAATTCACTTCCGGTCGCGTGATTTCCTGTCCTCAAAATGGGAAGTTATCATAGCTTGATTAGTAAAGAGATAAAGACAGATCTCGTAAACGGTAAGAGATTAAGACACCAAACTTAGACAAGTGGTAGATCATTATAAGTAGGCAAATTCAGTTGGGATAAGACCGTCAGCCGTCACTTCTGGTCGTCACAGGAAGTGATCTAAGAAATCAAAAATTTCAACTTTTCTTTAATGAAACTTTTTTTGCATCACTTTATGGCATTTTATTTGTAGTTTCAAAATAAATCAGTCTTACCGGAAACAACAACGACAACTTCCGGTTATAAGAGAAAAACTACATAATTTGAGTATTTTTCTTTCCCATAAATACTTTTTATGGATAAAGTATTTGTAATGATTTTAAGATATGTTATTCAGACGGCAAATGTCTACAGTAAAGTCTAATATCTCAGTAAAATTCACTTCCGGTCGCGTGACTTCTTGTCCTCAAAATCAGAAGTTATCATAGCTAGATCTCGTTAACGGTAAGAGAGTAAGGCAACAAATTAATAGGGATGGTAGACCTTGATGAGTAGACACATCCTTTGAGTTTAAGATCGTCCGCCGTCACTTCTGGTTGTCACAGGAAGTTATGAAATAAATCAAAATTTTAAACTTTTCTTTATGGAATCTTTCTTAGTATTACCTTATAGCTTCTTACTTGTAGTTTCGAGATATGTAGTCCCACTGGAAACAAAAACGACGACTTCCAATTATGAGAGAAAAACTGCATAAATTGAGTATCGTACTATCTCATAAATATCTTTTATAAAAAAAAGTATTTGAAATGATTTTGGGACATTTTATTCAGACTGCAAATGTCTAGAGTAACCTCAAATATCTTCTTTTAAAATTTACTTTCTTCAGGTCACGTGATTTCTTGTCCTCAAAATGAGACCTTTGACCCTTACTCAAAAAGTAATAAAGAAATATTCATTACCTTTATCTAGATTCAGCTTCAAGTGTTAATCTCAAGTTTACCTCTTTCTCTCTCTCTCTCTCTCTCTCTCTCTCTCTCTCTCTCTCTCTCTGATGACCTTTGACCTTGATAAATGACCTTGACCTTTGACCCCATTGACCCAAAGGTCACAATCAAGCTTAAGTATGTGGAGGTATTAACAACTCTCATTTTAACAAATGCTTATAAAATCACCCCCCCCCCCTTAAAAAATCAATAGCAACATAGAAAAAAACTTCTACCTCTGAAAAGACACCACAGATCGACATAAGATTAAGGATTTGAGTAGAAGACACCTTAAAGAAAGTGTCCTAAGAGTTTTATGGTGAGTCTTTTGAGTATAATGAAATTCTACGGATTATCGGCAAAAACTGCATTTTTTTCTGTCTGAAATTTAAATTCTGATGGGCATAAAATGAATTAAAGCTTGTTTTGGCTATTTCTTCATTTGTTGTTAATATCATTCAATTCTCCTGCTCTAATACGACATTTTAATACCAAGTATTCTAGCTTTCTTTGGTATGTGGAATTTATTTCAATTTTATTTAGATTTAATATTAATTGAATGAATCTTGATTTCATTTGAAATTTGATTTTTTTTTATCTAGAATAACACAATCTTATAAGAAATAGCGACGTTCAGCATAATAAAAAGCAATACACGTTTCTTCCCTGTGTTTTCCATCTAGAAATACATGTTTGGAATTTTATTTATGCTACTTACAATGAATTTAATCCACACACATATTCCATACCTATTTCGGTCAGGAATGTTAAAATCCGAACCCAATTCTCTGTTTTCCTTTTCTATAATTACAAACTGCCTTGCATCTCTCGCTCATGTTTCTCACATGCTCTTAAATAATTTATCGCCATTCATTTCAAACATAAAACAACTCAAATCGGATATTTTTGAAACATCTCTTTAATACATGTATAATGCACATATGATGCAGGTACACATGGGACATTTCACAACGTTTTCACTTACGCTTCCGCCTTGATGCGCAGATCAAATGCATGTTATTCATATTATTAGGTATATCGTAATTTTAATCAGACCCTACTCCTTACATCTTAACTCGAAAACAATCTCAATCAAGCTCATATATACACCTAGGAGCGTGTTACAATGTTTTGAACGTGCTCTCTTTGCGTGATCAATGAAATCATGGTTGTCCCCGAGTCGACTCGTATAATCCAGGAAGTCTGTTTAGAGTATATTTATACCAACTGCGAGCCCGATCTAAAATCCTAGTAGAGAAATGAGAATTTTCCTGTTTTATTTATTTTCTTGCTTTTTTCTACTTCTTTCAGCCCAAATGATATTGAAATGCTTAAAAAGGTAGAAAGGCCGACAATTGTTCACTGAACAATTAGTCTACTAGTTTATTATATGTCTGTCTTTTTTAAAATAGAAAAAAAACATCTTGCATACAGATAAATAGAGGAGAACGGAAGACCTTCTTTGTTGCTGTAGCAACAAGAGTTTCTAGTTATGTTCCCCAAACGAAGTTGGGGAACATATTGTTTTTACTCTGTTTCTTATTATGTTCCCCAAACGAAGTTGGGGAACATATTGTTTTTACTCTGTTTCTTATTATGTTCCCCAAACGAAGTTGGGGAACATATTGTTTTTACTCGGTTTCTTATTATTATTATTTTTCTTCTCGGGAAAATTTTGTCCGCGAATGATCTTGTAAAGTACACATCCGATTAAGGGGAAACCATTTTAGGGTAAGTAGGCATGTTATGTAGATGTGCGGAACGAAGGTCATTTTGCGCGCACGTGCTTGCAAGAGCGCGCACGTGCATAACGTGAAATGACCAATATAGTGTATATTGCCGTAACTTTTCTATTTTTTGATGAAATGTTTTGATACTCATAATGTGAGAATATATTAGTAATATAAACAAGATAACATTGTCAATATGGCAAGATCTCACGCGCATGCACGTGCTCTACGTTCTGATTGGCTGAAACTAAAGTCCCAATATCTTTCTTGTTTTTTGACGAAATCCTTTGAAATTTTGAATATAGACATGCATTAGGATACCCTACAGCATGATATATAGCAGTTATCGTGAAAACACGTGCATGCACGTACGCTGCAATCTGATTGGCTGAAACTTTAAACAGCTATAACTCCCTTGGTTTTCAACCAAACAGGTTGGGATTTGGAACATAGATATATATAATGGACTTCTACAAGAATGTTTGGTCACCATGCACATGCATACACGTGCATGTACGAATGCTGCAATCTGATTGGCTGAAACTTTAAACAGCTATAACTCCCTTGGTTATCAACCAAACGGGGTCTGATTTAGAACATAGATAGATGTAATGGACTTCTACAATAAGGTATGGTCACCATGCTCATGTATGCACGTGCGTGCACGTGAAATGGGTAAAATCAAAAATAAACTTAAATGAGCGTTTTTTAAAAATACTTTTGGATTAAATACTTTAATATTTAGTATATTAAATTATATAGATTGTGTACACAAGATGGTATGGTCATTACGCACATGCATTCACATGAACACGCGTGCAATGCTAAAATCTGAATGAATTTGGCGTTGTTTAAGTCTAAAATGCATAGATTTTGTCCTATTCAATGAAGCGTACAGTGAATATGGCACCAAAAGGGATATGGGGAGCGTTTGGGGAACATATGTAACGGTGAACCCGTTACAATTAGCACTAGTTATTATTATGTTCCCCAAACGAAGTTGGGGAACATATTGGTTTTACTCTGTTTCTTATTATTATTATTATTATTATTATTATTATTATTATTTTTCTTCTTCCTGGGAAAATTTTGTCCACGAGTGATCTTGTAAACTACACATCCGACTTAGGTGAAACCTTTTTAGGGTTAGTAGGCATGTTATGTAGAGTTGCCAAACAAAGGTCATTTTGCGCGCACGTGCTTGCAAGAGCGCGCACGTGCAACACATGAAATGACCAATATAATGGATATTGCCGTAACTTTTCTATTTTTTGATGAAATTTTTTGAAACTCATAATGTAAGGATACATTAGTAGTATAGACAAGATAGCATGGTCAAAATAGCAAGATTTCACGCGCATGCACGTGCGCTTTGCTCTGATTGGCTGAAACTAAAGTATCAATAACTTTCTTGTTTCTTGTCATAATCCTTTGAAATTTTGAACATAGTCCTACATTATAATGATCTACCGCATGATATATAAGAATTTTCATGAAAGCATGCGCATGTGCGTGTGCTGCAAGCTGATTGGCTGAAACTTTAAATGGCTATATCTCCTTTGTTTTTTGACGAAATTCTTTGAAATTTAAAATATAGTCATGCATTGGGATATCCTACAAAATGATATAGAAAAAATATCATGAAATCACGCGCATGCACGTGTGCTGCAATTTGATTGGCTGAAACTTTAAATTGCTATTTCTCCTTTGTTTTTTGACGAAATTCAATGAAATTTAAAATATAGTCATGCATTAGGATATCCTACAAAATGATATTTAAAAAAAGATCATGAAATTACGCGCATGCACGAGTGCAGCAATCTGATTGGCTGAAACTTTAAATGGCTATAACTCCCTTGTTTTTCAACCAAACAGGATGGGATTTAGAACATAGATAGATGTAAGGGACTCCTACAAGAAGGTATGATCATCATGCACGTGCACCCACGTGCGTGCATTTGAAACGAATATATCTAAAACTACTCTTGAAAGACAAGATGATATGGTCATAACGCACATGCATTCACATGCGCTTGGGTGCAATGCTAAAAATTGAATATAATTGGGATCCTTCTGGAAAAACGTTGTTAAAGTAAAAAATGCACAGAGTTTGTCTTATTTAATGAAGCTTACAGGGAATATGGCACCGAAAGGGAGTTGGGGAGCGTTTGGGGAACATCTGTAACGGTTCCCGTTACAATTAGCACTAGTTATTTTTCTTCTTGGGAAAATTTTGTCCGCGAATGATCTTGTAAAGTACACATCCGATTAAGGGGAAACCTTTTTAGGATAAGTAGGCATGTTATGTAGATTTGCGGAACGAAAGTCATTTTGCGCGCACGTGCTTGCAAGAGCGCGCACGTGCAACACGTGAAATGACCAATATACTTGAAATTGCCGTAACTTTTACATTTTTTGATGTAATGCTTTGATATTTAGAATATATAGACATATTATAAATGTAGATGAGATGACATTGTCAACATGCCATTTTGCGCGCACGTGCTTGCAAGAGCGAGCACGTGCAACACGTGAAATGACCAATATAATGGATATAGCCGTAACTTTTCTATTTTTTGATGAAATCTTTTGAAATTTATAATTTAAGGATATATTAGTAGTGTAGACAAGATGATATGATCAAAAAAGCAAGATCTCACGCGCATGCACGTGCGCTTCGCTCTGATTGGCTGAAACTAAAGTCTCAATATCTTTCTTGTTTTTTGACGAAATCCTTTGAAATTTTGAACATAGCCATGCATTAGGATGTCCTACAACATGATATATAGAAATTATCGTGAAAACACGTGCATGCACGTGCGCTGCAATCTGATTGGCTGAAACTTTAAATAGCTATAACTCCCTTGGTTTTCAACCAAACAGGATGGGATTTGGAACATAGATATATAAAATGAACTTCTACAAGAAGGTATGGTCACCATGCACATGCATACACGTGCGTGTACGTGAGCTGCAATCTGATTGGCTGAAACTTTAAACAGTTATAACAACCAAACAAGATGGGATTTGGAACTTAGATATATATATATATATATAATGGACTTCTACAAGAAGGTATGGTCACCATGCTCATGTATGCACGTGCGTGCACGCGAGATGGGTAAAATCAAAAATACACTTGAATGGGCGATTTTTTTTAATACTCTTGGATTAAATATTTTAATATTTAGTATATTAAAATATATAGATTGTGTAGACAAGATGATATGGTCATTACGTACATGCATTCACATGCGCACACATGCAATGCTAAAATTTGAATGAGCATGGTACATTTCTGGGTAAACGTTGTTAAAGTCTCAAATCCATAGAGTTTGTGTTATTTAATGAAGCTTACAGGGAATATGGCAGCGAAAGGGAGTTGGGGAGCGTTTGGGGAACATCTGTAACGGTCCCCGTTACAATTAGCACTAGTTATTATTATTATTTTTCTTCTTCCTGGGAAAATTTTGTCCACGAGTGATCTTGTAAACTACACATCCGACTAAGGTAAAATGTTTTTAGGGTCAGTAGACATGTTATGTAGATTTGCCGAACGAAGGTCATTTTGCGCGCACATGCTTGCAAGAGCGCGCACGTGCAACACGTAAAATGACCAATAAAATGGATATTGCTGTAACTTTTCTTTCTTTTGATGAATTTTTTTGAAACTCATAATGTAAGGATACATTAGTAGTATAGACATGATGGCATGCTCAAAATAGCAAGATCTCACGCGCATGCACGTGCGCTTCGCTCTGATTGGCTGAAACTAAAGTCTCAATATCTTTCTTGTTTTTTGTCATAATCTTTTGAAATTTTTAACATAGTCCTACATTATGAAGATCTACAGCATATATAAAAAATTTCATGAAAGCATGCGCATGCGCGCGTGCTGCAATCTGATTGGTTGAAACTTTAAATGGCTATATCTCCTTTGTTTTTTGACGAAATGCTTTGGAATTTAAAACAAAGTCATGCATTAGGATATCCTAAAATATCGTATAGAAATAAATCATGAAATCACATGCATGCACGTGTGCTGCAATCTGATTGGCTGAAACTTTATATGGCTAAATCTCCTTTGATTTTTGACGAAATGTTTGGAATTTTAAAATATAGTCATTCATTTAGATATCCTTCAATACGATAAAGATAAAAATTTATGAAATCACGCGCATGCATGTGTGCTGCAATCTGATTGGCTGAAACTTTAAATGGCTATAACTCCCTTGTTTTTCAACCAAACAGGATGGCATTTAGAACATAGATAAATATAAGGGACTCCTACAAGAAGTTGTAGTCATTATGCACGTGCGAATTAGTGTATTTTTTAATACTTTTGGATTAAATGCTTTGATATTAAGTTAAGTATATTAAAAATTTAGATAGTGTAGACAAGATAATATGGTCGTTACGCACATGAACTCGTGTGCAATGCCTATTTTTAGATATATTTTGTATTTTTCTTATGGGAAGACCTTGATTAAGTCTAAATTCCATAAAGTATTTCTTATCTAATAGAGATAACAGGGAATATGGCACCAAAAGGGAGGTGGGGAGAGTTTGGGGAACATCTGTAACGGTCCCCGTTACAATTAGCACTAGTTATGTTCCCCAAACGAAGTTGGGGAACATATTGTTTTTACTCTGTTTCTTATTATTATGTTCCCCAAACGGAGTTTGGGAACATATTGTTTTTACTCTGTTTCTTATTATGTTCCCCAAACGAAGTTGGGGAACATATTGTTTTTACTCTGTTTCTTATTATTATTATTATTATTATTATTATTATTCCTGGGAAAATTTTGTCCTTGAGTGATCTTGTAAACTACACATCCGACTTAGGTAAAACCTTTTTAGGGTCACTAGGGATGTTATGTAGATTTGCCGAACGAAGGTCATTTTGCGCGCACGTGCCTGCAAGAGCGAGCACGTGCAACACGTTAAATGGCCAATATAAGGTATATTGACTTAACTTTTCTATTTTTTGATGAAATGCTTTGAAACTCATAATGTAAGGATATATTAGTAGTATAGACAAGATGACATGGTCAAAATAGCAAGATCTCACGCGCATGCACGTGCGCTTTGCTCTGATTGGCTGAAACTAAAGTCTCAATATCTTTCTTGTTTTTTGACGAAATCCTTTGAAATTTTCAACATAGCCATGCATTACGATATCCTACAACATGATATATAGCAATTATCATGAAAACACGTGTATGCACGTGCGCTGCAATCTGATTGGCTGAAACTTCAAATAGTTATAACTCCCTTGGTTTTCAACCAAACAGGATGGGTTTTGGAACATAGATACATATAATGGACTTCTACAAGAGGGTATGGTCACCATGCACATGCATACACGTGCGTGTACTTGCGCTGCAATCTGATTGGCTGAAACTTAAAACAGCTATAACTCCCTTGATTTTCAACCAAACAAGATGGGATTTGGAGCATAGATATATATAATGGACTTCTACAAGAAGGTATGGTTACCATGCACATGCATACATGTGCGTGTACGTGCGCTGCAATCTGATTGGCCGAAACTTTAAATAGCTATAACTCCCTTGGTTTTCAACCAAATGGGGTGAGATTTAGAACATAGATAGATGTAATGGACTTCTACAAGAAGGTATGGTCACCATACTCATGTATGCACGTGCGTGCACGTGAAATGGGTAAAATAAAACATACACTTGAATGAGCGTTTTTTTTTTTTATACTTTTGAATTAAATACTTTGATATTTAGCATATTAAAATATATAGATCGTGTAGACAATATGATATGGTCATTACGCACATGCATCAACATGTGTAAGTGTGCAATGATAAAATTTGAATGAACATAGTATACACTTTTGGGTAAACGTTGTTAAAGTCTCAAATGCATAGAGTTTGTCTTATTTAATTACGCTTACAGGGAATATGACTATAAAAGGGAGTTGGGGAGCGTTTGGGGAACATCTGTAACGGTCCCCGTTACAATTAGCACTAGTTATTATTATTATTATTATTTTTTTTCTTATTTGTTCTCCGGTACTTTTTTGTCCGCGAGTGTTCTCAGAAACTGTTCACCCAACTGACCTAAAACCTTTTTAGGGTTAATAGGTGTGTAGTGTAGGTGTGCGGAACGAAGGTCATTTTGCGCGCATACGCCTGCACGTGCGTGCGCGTGAAATGAGTGAATTGACTGATATACTTAATATAGCTATAACTTTTACATTTTTTGATGAAATGCTTTGAAACTCATTACATAAAGATATTTTAAAAGTGTTAATAATATGACACTGTCAAATTAGCAAGAACTCACGCGCATGCACGTGTGCTGCAATCTGATTGGCTGAAACAAAAATCTCAATATCTCTTTTGTTTTCCAACGAAATGTTTTGAAATTTTTAACATTGTCATGAATTAGGATGTCCTACAATATAATATGGAAAAAATTTCATGAAATCACGCGCATGCACGTGCGCTGCAATCTGATTGGCTGAAACTTTAAATGGCTATATCTCCTTTATTTTTTGACGAAATCCTTTGAAATTTAAAACATAGTCATGCATTAGGATATCCTGCAATATGATATACAAAAAATTTCAAGAAATCACGAGCGTGCACGTGTGCTGCAATCTGATTGGCTGAAACTTTAAATGGCCATATCTCCTTTGATTTTTGACGAAATGCTTTGAAATTCAAAACATAGTTATGCATTAGAATATTCTACAATATGATTTAGAAAAAAATTCTTGAAATCACGTGTATGCACTTGTGCTGCAATCTGATTGGCTGAAACTTGAAATGGCTATAATTCCCTTGATTTTCAACCAAACAGGATGGGATTTAAAACATAGATAGATATAAGGGCCTCCTACAAGAAGATATGGTCATCATGCACGTGCACGCACGTGCGTGCATTTGGAACGAGTGAAATTGAAAATACACTTGAATGAGTGATTTTTAATACTTTTGGACTAAATGCTTTCATATAAAGTATATTTTGATATATAGAAAGTGTAGACAAGATTATATGATCATTATGCACGTGCATTCACATGGGCACGCGTGAATTGTTAAAATTTGAATATAATTGGTATCCTTTTGGGAAAACATTGTTAAAGTCAAAAATGCACAGATGTTGTCTTATTTAATAAGGCTTACAGGGAATATGGCACCAAAAAGGAGTTGGGGAGCGTTTGGGGAACATCTGTAACGGTTCCCGTTACAATTAGCACTAGTTATTATGTTCCCCAAACGAAGTTTGGGAACATATTGTTTTTACTTTTTTTCTGAATTTTCTTCTCCGGTACTTTTTTTGTCCGCGAGTGTTCTCGTAAACTACTCATATGATCTAGGTGAAACCTTTTTAGGGTCACTAGGTATGTTATGTAGATGTGCGGAACGAAGGTCATTTTGCGCGCACGTGCGTGCATGTGCGCACACGTGTAACGCGTGAAATGACCAATATGATAGATATAGCCGTAACCTTTTAAATTTTTGATGAAATGCTTTGAAACTCATAATATAAGGATATAATAGTAGTATAGACATGATGACATGGTCAAAATAGCAAGATCTCACGCGCATGCACGTGCGCTTCGTTCCGATTGGTTGAAACAAAAGTCTTTATATCTTTTTTGTTTTCTGACAAAATCCTTTGAAATTTTGAACATAGTCATACATTATGAAGATCTACAGCATGATATATAAGAATAATCATGAACGCACGCACATGCACGTTAGCTGCAATCTGATTGGCTAAAAGTTTAAATGCCTAAAACTTTCTTAGTTCTCAATAATACAGGGTGAAATTTCGAATATGAATAGATATAATGAATGCCTACATTTTCTACCATCAAAAGTAAATGCAAGGACGTCATGCACATGCGCGCACACACAATGCGTTAAACGACAGTATACTTAAGTCTTTTGATGTTCATGCAGAATTAAGAACTTACAAATGTATAGACATGTAACATACTGAAGCAGATCTTTTTTACCCTTGACCTTGATACTTAGGTCAAGGTCACTAGTAACCTGAATAAAATGTTGATATTAGCTATTTACCAAAATGACCTTGACCTATGAACTTGAAATCGACCTTAACCTTTGACCTTAACCCAAGGGTATAAAGACCCCCCCCCCCCCCTCACACAAAGTAGAGAATCGCTGTAAAGCTCAAATTACACCTCGGACCCACATAACATTTCAAGGAAACTGCAGAAAAGAGCTCGAGGAAAGAGTATTAAAATATTTTATGTGAGTTTCCAAAGTATATAGAAATTATTTATTTAATTAATTACAAATCCTGTCGTGTTTGAAATTAAAGTAAAGATGAACAAAGTTGGTATATAAGCCTTCTATGTTTACATGTATTTATTCGGATGTCGTTAATAGCATTCAATTCTACTGATTTGAAACAATATTTTAATACCAAGCATCCTTTGTTTATTTAACCTTTGAAATTTAATTGAATTTTTTTTTTAGAATTACGCAATCCCCCGAAATTCAAAATCAATATACATGTACGCTCCTTCGTAAAAAAAAAATTTAGGTATTTGCATGCATGAAAAATATATTAATAAGAAGGTCTTAAAGAATATTGGTCACATTAGCTGATACGAATGTCTTTATAAATATCTATTGTAAACCCCAAAAAGTAGCCTCCTATGCATTGGAAAAAATGAATAGTTCCGGTCAAAAACCTTTACATGTATATATTTATTTACATAGTATATAAAATTTACTAGGCACAGGTACCAGAGTTGTCAAAATGACCAGAGAGGAAATATATTTTAAAAAATCTGAACAGATTAAAGGAAAATCCCTTTTCTATGTATGGAACTAAAATTGACTAAGTTCATTTTGATTGGTTAGCCATCGGCGTGATATCCTTAGTCGACTTCAACACTGCCTTGTCGTAGGAATAAAACCAACTTTGAGCCCGAGGTTAAAATCAGTAGAGAATTTAAATTTGAATAGGTATTTCAAAAAATGATATATACTTGAAATGTGGTAACTTTATATCTGTATTTTTTTCTATTACTGTAAATCATTTTTTATTCGCGATATAAAAATGTTTATTTTCGCGTAATAACGCAAGATGTGTGCATTTTAATTCTCGCGCATGTAATAGTATTCTTTAAGATTATATATAGCAATATCATTCGTAAAATTTTGTCTCGCTAATCAAGAGTCAATGACTATCTTAAGTTATCGCGAAAATTATATATATTCGCGGGATAAAAGATGTGTTAATCAACCAACATGCCATGATCATCTTGCATAGGCATGTACATGTACGTGTGCGCAAATGCAAAACGTTCAACGATATATAGTTGATATCATTGTAACTTTTATATCTTTAAATGAAATCCTTAAATACGTAGTATATTTATAAAAGGTATTACAGGAAAAGCTATGGCACGAAAAGGGACATGGGGAGCGTTTGGGGAACATCTGTAACGGTCCCCGTTACAATTAGCCCTAGTTATTATTATTATTTTTTTTCTTATTTGTTCTCCGGTACTTTTTTGTCCGCGAGTGTTCTCAGAAACTGTTCACCCAACTGACCTAAAACCTTTTTAGGGTTAATAGGTGTGTAGTGTAGGTGTGCGGAACGAAGGTCATTTTGCGCGCATACGCCTGCACGTGCGTGCGCGTGAAATGAGTGAATTGACTGATATACTTAATATAGCTATAACTTTTACATTTTTTGATGAAATGCTTTGAAACTCATTACATAAGGATATATTAAAAGTGTTAATAATATGACACTGTCAAATTAGCATGAACTCACGCGCATGCACGTGCGCCTTCCTCTGATTGGCTGAAACAAAAATCTCAATATCTCTTTTGTTTTCCGACGAAATGCTTTGAATTTTTAACATTGTCATGAATTAGGATATCCTACAATATAATATGGAAAAAATTTCATGAAATCACGCGCATGCACGTGCGCTGCAATCTGATTGGCTGAAACTTTAAATGGCTATATCTCCTTTATTTTTTGACGAAATGCTTTGAAATTTAAAACATAGTCATGCATTAGGATATCCTGCAATATGATATACAAAAAATTTCAAGAAATCACGCGCATGCACGTGTGCTGCAATCTGATTGGCTGAAACTTTAAATGGCTATATCTCCTTTGAGTTTTGACGAAATGCTTTGAAATTTAAAACATAGTTATGCATTAGGATATTCTACAATATGATTTAGAAAAAGAATATTGAAATCACGTGGATGCACGTGTGCTGCAATCTGATTGGCTGAAACTTGAAATGGCTATAATTCCCTTGGTTTTCAACCAAACAGGATGGGATTTAGAACATAGATAGATATAAGGGCCTCCTACAAGAAGGTATGGTCATCATGCACGTGCACGCACTTGCGTGCATTTGGAACGAGTGAAATTGAAAATACACTTGAATGAGTGATTTTTAATACTTTTGGACTAAATGCTTTCATATAAAGTATATTTTAATATATAGAAAGTGTAGACAAGATTATATGTTCATTATGCACGTGCATTCACAGGGGCACGTGTGCAATGTTAAAATTTGAATATAATTGGTATCCTTTTGGGAAACCGTTGTTAAAGTCAAAAATGCACAGATGTTGTCTTATTTAATAAGGCTTACAGGGAATATGGCACCAAAAGGGAGTTGGGGAGCGTTTGGGGAACATCTGTAACGGTTCCCGTTACAATTAGCACTAGTTATTATGTCGCCCCGAACGAAGTCGGGGACGACATATTGATATTGTACGCATGTTTTTTTTATCCAGGCTGTTTCTCGGAGATGGCTGGGACAATCTTCCTGAAACTTTCCTCAAAGGACGATCACTGGTTGTAGTTGTGCAGTGAGGTCGTTCAGTTCCAATATGTCTACCGTTGCCATGGAAACCTGTAAAAAGCGACAAATTTTGTCCGAGAGTGTTCTCTCTGGTCCCTTAAACGTTCGTCATGAAACTTTTCTTATTTTAAGGATTAGTATCTGTAGTTCTGCAACTCGTATTTAAAATTTTCATATAATCGATTATTGCCATGGAAACCGGGTGAAAGTAAAAATTCTTTAATTTCGATTTTCTCAATAACTACTCAAGCAATCGTTTTGAAACTTTCAATGTTTATTCCTTGCAATGTGTCAAAGTGATTTCTACTTTCAAAATAATTGTAATGAGTCGCTCACGGTTGCCACAGAAACGAAACAGAAAAAAAGATTCAGATGTACACATGTGTTCTCCAAGGTCTAGGTCAAAGGGTCAAAGTTCGTCGTATCCAATAAAAGTTCTTTTCACAAGGATTACATATTTGAAATACGAAAGCCCTAGTACTTACCGTTCAAACGTTATGGCTATTTACTATGTTCAAGACGACCCCCCCTTTTTTTTGAAGCACACAGCCAAGTAGAATACACAGATATAACATATACAACTTACAAGTAACTTTTTAAAATCTTCATTCATAAAATTCAGTTCCCGTCATGTGATATTTTGCCATCATTCATTCTCCTTCTGTTTTGTCTCTTGAATTTATAAATATTTTATTTTATCTATATAAAAAAAAATAACGATTGTCAGCTGCATTTATTATCATTTCGCGTTTTCTTGTATATCTATCACTTGTATATTATTCATTTCATTAGATAGTGCAAGTATAAATTAAAAAATTGGTACGTCATTTCCATAGTTTTTATTCATTCATAAATTCTTTGATCCGCTCCTGATGGTTCGCAAAGCCTTGATCACCACTGTATACAAAACTTTCATCTCGCCGAAAATGTTCATGATTCCGCTAAACTGAGAAAGTTCACACATGATTTATCATCTCATAACACACATCAGCTCTCTGCAATGCAGAAATGCTCGAATTGATGGTGGCATGTCAGATTCGTTTTTCGGTAGAACCTCTAAAATGAAAGTGAAAGAGGGAAATTTCAGAGTTCCCACTGGCGTTACAATACAGAAAATAATTCGGCTGATCTTCCATAAATTACATTTCCCAAGCTTTTATGATAGGAAAGATACTGCCAATTAACAAGTATGAGGCTCAGTTCAGTACATCTGCCAGATTTCGTTTATGCAAGTCTGCAAATTGAGGAACTTGTAATTTTCCTGCACTACTTTCTTCTCCTACCGATTCTAAAAATAATGAGAGGGATGTACCGAATTAAGGTCTTCTGTTTCCAATGGAAAGGACTGATATAACTCAAAGGTTTTCAAACTTAGCTTATGGACTTTTGTTTTAGTGATGATAAAAATGAAAGTCTTGTCTAATACGGGGCGACATATGCTATTGCTTGCAATAGCAGACTTTCTAGTTATTAGGTCTTTCCACCTTTCTGTGGAAAGACCTCTTGAAATGCTTCTGTTTTTTATTTTATTTCTTACCTTATGTTTTGACACCGTAAGACTTATCGAAAAACTTTATTGTTCATGATACTGGATATTCAAAGTTATTCCGAAAAATGACCCCCCATGTTTTAACTTAGACCCCTTATGCAGTTATTGCCCCTTTCACCGAAAAAGCTTGTTATCGCTACTCCTCCCAAACCGTAAACCGTAAACCGTAGGGATTCAACACTTTCACCAATGACTTCAACTAGAGTTTAGGAGACTTTTCAATCTATTCATTGCGAAAGTTTTCTTTGACCCCTTCAATGAGTAACTGCCCCTGAAAGTTTATAAATTTTACTAAAAATTAAAAATTTTCAAAACGAAAAGTCTTAGAGACATCAAACCAACTGCATAACATTCAATGACCTTTTGCCTTCAAATTCATTTCAAGGTCAAAGGTCAAGGTCATTCCAATTATGAGAAATAAATTTCTCTTAATAGCTCTTATGTCCTTAAACATATGCGATCTATCTTATGTCTTTAATATGTACTTTTGAAACTCTTTAGAAGATATAAATCTTGGCCCCTAAGATTGACCCTTTTAAAAGTTGTTGCCCCTTGTGCTAAAAACCCTTGTTATCGCTACTCCTCTGAAACCCTAAACCGTAAAGGTATGAAACCTTCACCAATGGCTTTGCCTAATTATGGAGACTCTTCAATCTATTCATTGCGAAAGCATTCGGTGACCCCTTCAATGAGTTATTGCCCCTGAAACTTTTTGAATATTACAAATAATTAAAAATTTTCAAAACGACAAGTCGTAGAGACATGGGACCAACTGCATAAGATTCATTGATCTTTGATCATGAAATTATTGCAAAGGTCAAAGGTCAAGGTCATTCCAAAATTGAGAAATTAAGCTCTTTTTATATCTTTTTTGTCTCTTAACATATACAAACTGTCTTAGCATCATTAATATGTATTCTTGAAACTATTTCAAAGGTTAAATTCGTATTCCGTAATATTGACCCCATTAAAAGTTATCGCCCTTTGTGCGAAAAACCTTGTTATCGCTACTACTTCAAAACCGTAAACCGTAGAAATATGAAACCTTCACTAAAGTCTTTGACTAATTGAGAGGACTCTGGAATCTATTCATTGTGAAAGTCTTCGGTGACCCCTTCAATGAGTTATTGCCCCTGAAACTTTTTGAATTTTACTAATAATTAAAAATTTTCAAAACGAGAAGGTGTAGAGACATGCACCCAACTGCACAAGATTCGTTGACCTTTGAGCTTAAAATTCATGTAAAGGGCAAAGGTCAAGGTCATTCCAAAACTGAGAAATTTAGTTCTTTTTTATCTCTTTTGTCTTTCAACATATGCTTAATGTCTATGCATCATTAATATGTACTCTTAAAACTGTTTCAAAGATTTCATTCTTGTCTCTTAAGATTGACCTTATTAAAAGTTATTGCCCCTTGTGCAAAAAACATTTTATTTGCTATTGCTCCAAAACCGTAAACCGAAAAGACATGAAAACTTCTCTAATGTCTGATGGTATTTTAGGCAAAACTTTTATATTCAAGCGCAATAGGATATGGTGACTCCTTGAATGAGTTACTGCCCTTTAATGCTTTTGTGCTTACTATTAAACCTTATAACTTTAAAACTATAAGTCATAGGGACATGAGGTTAATTACAATGTGACCTTTGACCTTGAATATGATTTGAAGGTCTAAGGTCAAGGTCACCTGAAAAATTTTAGATTTTCATTTTTTTTTCTTCTTTTAAACCATTCTTGGGTTTTTTTTTTGAAATTTAATCTTAAAGAGATAAATTATAAATGAAATTGAAATTCAAAAGGTGGAAAGACCTCTTATTGTTCTTTGAACAATAAGTCTCCTAGTTATTATTTTTTTTCTTATTTGTTCTCCGGTACTTTTTTGTCCGCGAGTGTTCTCAGAAACTGTTCACCCAACTGAGCTAAAACCTTTTTAGGGTTAATAGGTGTGTAGTGTAGGTGTGCGGAACGAAGGTCATTTTGCGCGCATACGCCTGCACGTGCGTGCGCGTGACATGGGTGAATTGACTGATATACTTAACATAGCTATAACTTTTACATTTTTTTATGAAATGCTTTGAAACTCATTACATGAGGATATATTAATAGTGTTAATATAATGACACTGTCAAATTAGCACGAACTCACGCGCATGCACGTGCGCTTTGCTCTGATTGGCTGAAACAAAAATCTCAATATCTCTTTTGTTTTTTGACGAAATGCTGTGAAATTTAAAAAATTGTCATGAAGTAGGATATATTACAATAAAATATGGAAAAATTTCATGAAATCACGCGCATGCACGTGCGCTGCAATCTGATTGGCTGAAACTTTAAATGACTATATCTCCTTTGTTTTTTGACGAAATGCTTTGAAATTTAAAACATAGTCATGCATTAGGACATTCTACAATATGATATAGAAAAAGATTCTTGAAATCACGTGGATGCACGTGTGCTGCAATTTGATTGGCTGAAACTTGAAATGGCTATAATTCCCTTGGTTTTCAACCAAACAGGATGGGATTTAGAACATAGATAGATATAAGGGCCTCCTACAAGAGGGTATGGTCATCATGCACGTACACGCACGTGCGTGCATTTGGAATGAGTGAAATTCAATATACACTTAAATGGGTGATTTTTTTTAATACTTTTGGACTAAATGCTTTAATATAAAGTATATTTAAATATATAGAAAGTGTAGACAAGATTATATGATCATTACGCACGTGCATTCACATGGGCACGCGTGCAATGTTAAAATTTGAATATAATTGGTATCCTTTTTGGGAAAACGTTATAAAAGTAAAAAATGCACAGATGTTGTCTTATTAAATGAAGGTTACAGGGAATATGGCATCAAAAGGGATTTGGGGAGCGTTTGGGGAACATCTGTAACGGTTCCCGTTACAATTAGCACTAGTTATTATGTTCCCCAAACGAATTTGGGAACATATTGTTTTTACTCTGTTTCTTATTATGTTCCCCAAACGAAGTTGGGGAACATATTGTTTTTACTCTGTTTCTTATTATGTTCCCCAAACGGAGTTTGGGAACATATTGTTTTTACTCTGTTTCTTATTATTATTATTAAGGTCTTCCGTTTCAGACGGAAGACCTTATAGTGATTCTACTGTTTCTTTTTATTATTATTATTTTTTTCCCCTTTTCTTGTAAGACGGATTTCTCAGAGATGGCTGGACGAATTTTCTTGAAATTTTCAGGGATGATGCAGAATGAAAATACGCTCAGACGTTTTTTTCCTTTTTTGAAAATTTACTTCCGGTCGTCAGATTTGTCCGATTTCCGTTTTTTTCAGAAATATTTTGTCATAGTCATATCTCAGAAACGGCAAAAGATTAAGACACCAAACTTATATGAGTAATAGATCTTGATAAGTAGGCGAGCCCAATTGGGTTAATATTGTCCGGCGTCACTTCCGGTCGTCACAGGAAGTCATCAAAGAAATCGAAAATTTCAACTTTTCTTTTATGAAACTTTTTTTGCATCACATTATAGCATCTTATTTGTAGTTTCAAAATATATTAGTCCCACCGGAAAAAAAAACGACAACTTCCGGTTATAAGAGAAAAACTACATAATCTGAGTATTTTTCGTTCCCATGAATATCTTTTTTATATAAAGTATTTGTAATGATTTTTAAATATGTTATTTAGACTGCAACTGTCTATAGTGACGTCAAATATCTATATAAAATTCACTTCCGGTCACGTGATTTCCTGTCCTTAAAATGAGAAGTTATCATAGCAAGATCTCGTAAACGGTAAGAGATTAAGACACCAAACTTTTACAAGTGGTAGATTTTGATGAGTAGGCAAAACAAGTTGGGATAAGATTGTCCGCCGTCACTTCCGGTTGTCACAGGAAGTTATCAAAGAAATCGAAAAATTCAACTTTTCTTTATGTAAAACTTTTTTGCATCACATTATAGCATCGCATTTATAATTTTGAAATATGTCAGTACCATCGGAAACAAAAACGACAACTTCCGGTTATAAAAGAAAAAAAATACATAATCTGAGTATTTTTTTCCCCATAAATATTTTTTGTAGATAAAGTATCTGTAATGTTTTTTTTTTTTTGGATATGTTATTCAGACTGCATATGTTTACAGTAACTCAAATATCTTTGTAAAATTCACTTCCGGTCACGTGATTTCATGTCCTTAAAATGAAAATTTATCATAGCTACATCTCGTAAACCGTATGAAATTAAGAAACTAAACTTATAAGATTGATAGATCTTGATGAGTAGGCAAATCCATTTGGTTAACATTGTCTGCTGTCACTTCCGGTTGTCACAGGAAGTGAACAAATAAAAAATTCAACTTTTTTATGGAATCTTTCGATTATGAGAGAAAAACTGTATAAATTTAGTTTCGTATTATCCCATAAATAATTTTTATAAAAAGAGCATTTGAAATGATTTTATGACATGTTATTCAAACTGCAAATGTCTAGAGTAACTACAAATATCTTTTAGTAAATTTAACTTCCAGTCGCTTGATTTCTTGTCCTTAAATTGAGAACTATCATAGAGAGATCTCGGAAACAGTTAGAGATAAAGAAAGCAAACTTAAAGGACTGATAGATCTTGGTGAATAGGCAAATCCATTTGAGATAAGATCGTTCGCCATTACTTCCGGTCATCACAGGAGGTGATCAAATGAATAAAAAATTTCAACTTTTCTTTTTAGAATCATTCTTGGCATTACATCATTGCATATATTCGATGTTTCGACATAGGCCAGTCATAAACCTGCATAAATTGAGTAACATACTATTCCATAATTATCTTTAAGGACCCTCTCTACACAAGTGCAAAATTTTTTTTGGGACATTGAGAAAAATATATTGTATAAAAGAGTGAATATTGAGCTTATTTATCTAATTTTCACTATATGGTGCGTGGCATTTACCCCCGGGAAAAATGTTCAAAGACAACACTGTATCAGTGAATAGAAATCATTGTTTATTATTACTTAAGTGGATAAAATACATGTTAATAACACATTTAGTTAATTTATCTTGGCCTTTTAAAATGTTTAGAATACTTGAATTGATTAAAAATTGAGTAACCATTACCGATGAAGGGCTGCAAATTTAAGACTGCTCGACACTTACGGCCTTTGAGCAGGGAGGGATCTTTATTGTGCCACACCTGCTGTGACACGAGCCTCTGTTTATACGATCTCATCCGAAGGACCACCCCATTTAGTCGCCTTTTACGACAAGCATTGGGGTACTGAGGACCTATTCTAACCCGGATCTCCACGAGATACTTAGTATTGATGTATCAAAGATAATGCTATCGAAAATGGCGTATGCCTATTTACGAGACGTGTTCAGCTTTAATAAAAAGAGTATTTGAAATCATTTTAGGACATGTTATTCAAACTGCAAATGTCTAGAATAAGTTCAAATATCTCTATAAAATTTACTTCCGTTCACATGATTTCCTGTTTTCAAATCAAGACATTAACATAGCGAGACCTCGGAAACAGTAACAGATCAAGATAATTTATATGAATAATAAACCTTGAAGAGTTGTAACCCCTGTATTCCCAATAAACAAACAAGGATCTGCTTGGGTTCTTTTGATTGAAGGATTATTTTGAGTGGGCAACAGATATAGGATTAAAGGCGTCCGCCGACACTTCTGGTTATCATTATTATTATTTTCCCCCTTTTCTTTTCAGAAGGATTTTCTCATAGATAATTGGACGATTTTTCTTGAAATTTTCCGGGATGATAAGAGAATGATGATACGCTTAGACATATCATATTTTTCAAATTTCACTTCCGGTGGTCAGATTTGTTCGATTTCCGTTTTTTCAAAGATATTTTGTCTCGGTCCTTTCTCTGAAACGGTAAGAGATTAAGACACCAAACTATTCCAAAGGAATATTAGATCTTTAGAAGTTGACGAGCCCATTTGGATTAAGATTGTCCGCCGTCATTACCGGTCTCCACAAGAAGTGATCAATTTGAAATTTCAACTTTTCACTTTGGAATCTTTTTTTTTTTCATCACAGTTTTGCCTCTTATTTGTAAGTTTTGAAATATGTCAGTCTTACCGGAAACAAAGACAGCAACTTCTGATTATGAAAGAAAAACTGCATAATTTAAGTGTTATACTAACCCATAAATATCTTTCATAGAAAAAAGAATTTAGAATGGTTTTGGACATGTTATTCAGACTGCAATTGTCAAGAGTGAAGTCAACTATCTTTGAGAAATTTACTTCCGGTGACAGGTTTCCCTGTCCTCAAATGAGAAATTATCATACAAAGATCTTGTAAACGGCAAGAGATTAAGACACCAAACTTGAATAATAATCTTTCAGGAGTATGCAAAAGATATTGGTTTAAATGCATTAGCCGTCATTCCCGGGCGTCAAAAGGAAGTGATGAAAGAAATCGAAAATTTAACTTTACACTTTAGAATCTTTTTTTTTTTTTACACTTCTGGTGATTCAAAATATGTGTGAGCCCCACCGGAAATAAATACATGTACGACAATTCCGGTTATAAAAGAGAAACTAGATACAAGAATACATAATAAAATACTGATTAAATAAATAAAACTACATAATGTAACTTTTTTCTTTCCAATGAATATCTTTTACAGAGTAAGCATTTGAAATACTGTAGTTTTAAATATGTTATTCAGATTGCAAATGTCTGATAAAATGTCAGATATCTTTGTAAAATTTACTTTCGGTCGGATGTTTCCTGTCCTCAAAATGAGAAATTCTCTTAGCGAGACTAACTTACATATGCGTAATAAACTTTGAGTAGGCAAAAAATGTAGGTTTAAAGTCTCTGAACGGCTTAGTCGTCACCCAGGTCATAAAAGGAAGTGATTAGAGAAATGGAAAATGTCAACAATTCTTTTTTAAATTTTTTATTTGCATCA
>NW_026932364.1:0-51246 GCF_032062105.1 Saccostrea cuccullata | reverse complement strand
TAATGACCTCACATTTAAATGTACAAAATGCATTCCTTTCTGATTGAAGCACTGGTAGTGTGATTCGTCAATATTGGAGGGCATGTTGACGTTTGTTGGCCCTGGGTTTGAGTGAATATCTCCACATAACATAATAAGAGAAATGATACAAGAAAAGTTATTTCGTTCAATATTTGGAGTAAAGTTCATAACATTGCTGTACTGGCCTCCCATACACAATAGTTTGTGACCCAGATAAATCTGACGAGTGTTCGAAAGTGAAAATGACACATATTGCTGAAAACTTGCTTTTGTCACAGAAATAATACCTGCCAAACAATACTTTGAGATGCTGGACTCAAACGGACTGTTTCTATCACAGCTTTGCTGGTGTAAGGTTAAGTAAAATGCTAAAAACATAAAAAATTTTGACTGAGTTGAAAAAGGAGGTGTTGCCATCTTGAATCCCGATCCCGATACCATAACTATGCAGGTTCAAGTGTTGTCGATTACTTTATTGTAACAGAGAAATTACTTGACGATATTATGTACTTTCATGTATATGATTTTTTACCATTCTCTGATTGTCATTGTAAAATTTCACTAAAAATACTATCACCTTTTACAAGGGAGATAAATAACAATTATCTTCAAGAAATGCCTATTCGTTACACTAATAAGCCACTACCAGAACTTTTTCACACACCCTATTATCCAACAAGACATTCAAACCTTTTTAAATAAAGGTATAGAAATGAATGAAAAGGAAATTAATGAAGCTACAAATGATATGCATAACATTTTTGAAAAAGTAGCAAAATTATCTCTAAATAAGAAGGTTCATAAAAATAAACAAGTTAACAAAAAGTGGTTTGGTTCTGAATTTTGGAAAATGAAGACACAACTTAGTGAAAAGGCTGTATTAATATCTAAATTCCCTAGCAACCCTTTCATACGAGGGTCTTATTTCAAAGCTAAAAAGTGTATTCAAAATTAAATAAATACAAAAAACGACAGTTTGTTCAAAATATTTTCGACAAGTTAGATCAACTAAAGGAAAATAATCCTAAAGAATACTGGAATCTAGTCGCATCAATCAGAGAAGCCAAAGAGGGGAATAAGGAAAAAAATGAGAAATGTATTGAACCAATATGTGGCATAGCTACTTTAGTACCCTGTTTAAACTGCCTAATAAGCATTCAGAGAGACTACAAATTATTCAAAATAAAATAAAGGAACTTGAAAATGGACAAAACTTTCTATCTTTTAGTAGACTAGACTTTAAAATCTCTTTAACAGAACTGCAAAAATCATTGTCTAGTATAAAATCTGATAAAAGCCCTGGATAATATTACCAATTAAATGTTGAGAGTAGCACAAATTTACATGAATCCTTGTATTCTGAAATTATTTAACAAAGTCTTCACTTCCGGAATTTATCCCAAAAAATGGGTAGAAGGTTATATAACACCTATTTTTAAATCAGAAAATTCCCGATTACCCCAAAATTATAGGGGCATAACCATTACCAACAGTATTGGCAAACTTTTCAATATAATACTTAACAATAGATTAGATAATTTTTTATCAGAAAATAACACTTTTCAATATAATACTTAACAATAGATTAGATAATTTTTTATCAGAAAATAACATCATACACGAAAGCCAAATAGGATTTTCAAAAAAAGCTAGAACTTCGGATCATTTATTTGTAATGAAATGTCCGATTGCCAAATACGTCAACAAAGGTAAGAAACGTTTGTATGCTTGCTTCGTTGACTTCCACAAAGCATTTGATACAATAATACACGAAGGCATAAACCTTAAACTTCTTCAATTGAATATAAATGGACTATTCTACAAAATAATGTGCAGTATGTATAAATACAGTTATATCTCGATTAAAATTGATAATAAATTAACCCAACCTTTCACACCTGAACAAGGAGTAAGACAAGGTGATGTCTTAAGCCCGAATATATTCATAATATTCTTAAATGATCTCGCAAATCTATTAAATGAAGATGTTGTTAACTCAGTCTCACTTTTCAAAAAGCAAATAGGAGCTTTATTATATGCAGACGATTTAGTATTATTATCTGACAACCAGCCAGCTTTGCAACAAGATGCCCATGGGCCACATCGCTCACCTGAGAAGCTTTGACCATTCTGTTCTTTACCAGATCTCCCCCTTATAATGCATATTGCGACCTCAGCCTACCCCACTGATCATGATTTAGACATTTTGAAATCTACAATACCCCAGGATGCTTCGATGTCCACATAAATTTCAGCTTTTCCGGCCCAGTGGTTCTTGAGAAAATTTTCAAAGAATTTTCCAATATATTTCTATGTAAAACTTTGATTCCCAATTGTGGCCCCGCCCTACCCCCAAGGGTCATGATTTGAACAATTTAGAATCTACACTACCCTAGGATGCTTCCACATAAGTTTCAGCTTTTCTTGCCCAGTGGTTCTTGAAAAGGAGATTCTCAAAAATTTTTCCTATATGTTTCTATGTTAAACTTGATTCCCCATTGTAGCCTTGCCCTACCCCTGGGGGTCATGATTTGAATAATTTAGAATCTACACTACCCTAGGATGCTTCCACATAAGTTTCAGCTTTTCTTGCCCAGTGGTTCTTGAAAAGGAGATTCTCAAAAAAATTTCCTATATGTTTCTATGTTAAACTTGGATTCTCCATTGTAGCCTTGCCCTACCCCCAAGGGTCATGATTTGAACAATTTAGAATCTACACTACCCTAGGATGCTTCCACAAAAGTTTCAGCTTTTCTTGCCCAGTGGTTCGTGAAAAGAAGATTTTCAAAGAATTTTCCTATATGTTTCTATGTAAAACTTTGATTCCCAATTGTGGCACCGCCCTACCCCTGGGGGTCATGATTCGAACAATTTAGAATCTACACTACCCTAGGATGGTTCCACATAAGTTTCAGCTCTTCTGGCCCAGTGGTTCTTGAGAAGAAGATGTTTTAATGACCCCACCCTATTTTTGTCTTTTCTTGATTATCTTCACCTGTGAGGGGACTTGGCCCTTCATTTTCACAATTTAAATTCCCCTTCACCCAAGGATGCTTTGTACCAAGTTTGGTCAAAATTGGCCCAGTGGTTCTTGAGAAGAAGTCAAAAATGTGAAAATTTTACAGACAGACAGACGAACGGACGACGGACAAATGTGATCAGAAAAGCTCACTTGAGCCTTCGGCTCAGGTGAGCTAAAAACTTGATATGTTATACAAATATTTTAAAGAATGGTGTTTGGAAATCAATGTTAACAAAACAAAAGTAATTATTTTCAACAGAAGTGAGCATTTATTAAAAGAAACATTTTCAATTAATGGTATTAATATAGAATGTGTTAAAACGTATAAATACCTAGGTATAATACTCTCCAATTCTGGTTCTTTCAAAGAAGCAAGGTCTAATTTATATAACAAAGCTTTAAAGTCATCATTTAAAATATACAAAGATATAAAATCGACAGATCCACCCATTAATACTTTACTTCATCTATTTGATCACTTGATCAAACCAAAAGCTACCTATGTATCCGAAATATGAAGTGTATTGTCATCATCAATGCAAAGAAAAGATAAATGTTTATTTGATGTATTTAAAGATTGGGAGGTTGAAAATCTTCACATGAAATTTTGCAAATTTATCGTAGGGGCAGGGAAAAGAAGTACCAATATTGCAGTTCTATCTGAACTGGGTAGACAACCAATATTTTATTCTATTATTAAAGCAATTATAGCCTACTGGCATAGACTGGAAAACATGCCTGAAAACTCTTTGTTATACAATGCATACAAAGAAAGCATTATCTTGGACAGTTGTAATGTAAGTAGTTGGTTTTCAAATGTAACATATTTCTGTAATAGAATGGGCATAGATTTGTCAAGATGTAAATCAATGAAACTAATAACTTTAAAGAAACAAATGAAAACAATTATTAGAGAGGATTTCTTTCAATATTGATTTAAAAAGCGAGATGATTGTTGTCTATTGGGTAAACTTACAACATATTTCTATATAAAAAGAAGTTTTGAAATTGAAAAATATTTATTATTAAAAAAAACTTTGAACAAAGAAAAATTATATGCAAATTTAGAATAAGTTCACATAATCTCAGAATAGAAAGTGGAAGATATGAGAAAAACTAAACTCTGTAGGAGAGCAAACCACCCTTGCAAGAAATGAAAGAATTTGTAGAATGTGCGACATGAACTGTGTGGAGGATGAAATACACTCACTGATTGAATGTCCATTATATAAACATGATAGAGATGATTTTTTAAAGATTATTGCTAGAAGTAATAAAAATTTCTATACTTTGACAAATACAGAAAATTTTTTATGGATTATGAAAATGGAATATATTTTTTTAAAACATCTTTCCCCCCCCGTGAAACAAAAATTCCTTTTTACAGGTAATATGGACTGTCATTTTACAAATTTATGCCAAAGCTTTTTGTGTTTCACGGGGTGGGGTGGGGGGTGCAAATGTTTATAGACAAAAAACTGCTGATTTTTCACCAATTTTAAAGCTATTTACAACTATAAATAATTGCATTTTTAAAATTTATATTTGTTTTATTTATTTGTGTAAAACATAAGAAAAGATATGAGATACATCTTATCATATTTAAGACTATTTCAAAATATGGTGATTCTTGAAAGTTCGACATCACAAGAAAATATCGTCTACCCCCCTTTTTTCACAATTAATGATAATTTACTATCTAGCGCTGAAATTAAAATGATTAATCAATTACCATAGAACTGCTCTTTGTATTAAACAAAGATTTAATGGCCAAATTGCCATTAATATTGAATTTAATGAGTGCAAAATGTAGGCGGGAATCAAGAGTTAGAGTTCGCAGTTCTTTATTGCTTTAGTTTTGTAAAGATTTAAGTCTCATCTGCTACTTTTCTCTTCCTTTATTATACGTACAAACCAGTAGAACTAAAGTCTCGAAGAGACTTCTGTTTATTGTCTATTATGGAGGACATATCGCTTTGCTGCTGTCAGCCCATCATCGGTTTCCGTTCATTTTCTTTGCACGGGTTGCAATTTAATTTTTATTTTACACAGAGATTTATCGATTGAATATCTAAGTCACGGTTAAGTCCCTTGACTTGGAAAAAATTCCAATTGTTTGAGGGGGGGGGGGGGCATAAGTGTTTTGCAAACATCTCTTGTTTTCAGATGGTAGAGATTTTAATAGGATGGAACACCCCTACTAATGTTATTGTGACTTAAATTCATGACGCGTGGTTTAGGTTGATCTATTCAAAAGTTACAGGGTAGAACCGGTTTTATAAATAAAATGGGGAGTAAACATGATATTGCTTGTAGTGCCCCAGAATTATTCTTTCCGGATTTGTTGGTTTTTATTTTACTTTACTTTGACTGTATTCCAGATGCAATGTAAGGCACAGTGCCAACCTCACCGTATACAACGGGTAACGCGGGGGAGTCGCTAAAAAGTATGGGGGAGTCGTTTTCAACGTATGGGGGAGTAGATTTACACCGCTTCGGAGTCAGAGGAGATGTGGGTCACGTCTTTTTTCGGTATATATATAAGATGTTTTTACAAAAAACAAATATCCCACGGAAGATGGCAATAGTTAAGCTTTATCGTGGCCATTTGTCCGGCTATCATATACGTCTAGTTTTCTCAAACACTTCGAAACTATTTGACAGTTTCTATATTTACGTTGATCGGATGATAAAAACATGCATGATTTGCACAATCTAAGGCTTGCGTAGGGATTTTCACATTTAAAACAGCGAGAGAAAACGTTTATTTTTTAAATTCAACAACTTAAACTTGACTAGACTTTATAAAAATTAATAATTAAGACATTTTCTCTTCAGACAGTAACGGTTACGTAGGGGGGAGTCGTTTATGGGAAAGCACATCGCAGGGGGAGTCGCAAAATAAAGTCAAATGCATATACTTGGTGTTGTTTTCATCTCTTTTATACTGCCAATGCCTTTTCATTTACTCGTAGAATAATACTTGGTGTTGTTTTCATCTTTTTTATACTGCCAATGCCTTTTTATTTACTCGTAGAATCTATAAATCTATGTTTGGTTATTTACTTTATAATCTGAAGTTACAAAAAGAGATTTTTCTGTGGCTTTATCAGTATCAGTTCAAGAAAACAATCAGCAATTTAGATTACATGAACAATTGGATTATATATCACATGTGCTTGGGCACAGGACAACCACCCCACCCCCCCTCCCCCCTCAGTATGTTTTGTTCGTATATGTATATCACAAAAATTCAATTCACGAATTCACGAACCCTCACTTCCAATATGAAAGCCTCTCCATAAAAAAAAAATCTACCAGATTTATAATATGAAAAATTTCTTGATAATACCAATCATTTTTTTTTAATTAGAAAAAGGCAGATCTCTGACGCGTCTTCACACCCCTTGACGTTTTCTTTGGAAAGAGGGTTAAATTTAACTGGTATATTCTCACGATTAGATTCATAATTTATTATTTATTTATCATATATATAGTAACACATCTTCAGACACAAACGAATTAGTATGTTAATTCAGAATATTTGGATAATCTGAGGTTAATACACATAGGTTAATGTACAGAATGAATGCTGAAGAAGGGACTGGATTGCATATTATCTAAAGCGCTGGAAACGTATGTCTATGATAAATAAAATGAGAAGTGTCAATGTAAAAATAATTAACCACAATCTTTGAAAAGAAGAAATACGAAAATATTTCTTCAGTGTATACATTTAATTATCATGATACCCTCACTTACCTTGCCCCAGCTATATACAGTTCCTCAGAACATGTTACCCCCTTTACCCCTCCCCCTTTCACAGTTTCGTGAACACATAGCGTGGCGGGTTGTTGTATCAGAATCAGTCTGAGGCAACCAGCATTATACATTTATAGACAGGGTTCGAGGGCAATATGCGTTTTGTCGGACCCAAGAACCAAACTGTTTGCACGAGAAACAGGCCGAGATTAGGCCGAAGGCAAATAGTTTTGTTCAAGTGGTCGACAAAACACGTTTTGCCAGATCTAGAGAACACATTCGATAAATGTTTTGTTAAACATTTTACTGTTTATTATGATATTATCATGATGATATTTTTGTTAACCCTCACTGCATTGCAAAACTCTCAATTCCGTAAAGTTCTGACAGCTGATCCCGCCCACACTTTGACGTAAACGGTTTAATATCTCATCGAAAGGTCCAACATCTCGCTCCAAGGTCAAGCAGCTATTTATTTGACTATTTGACTTATGAAAACAGTAGAAAGGTTATTCTTTTTAGTGTAAATTTATGTAACACTTTTAAAAAGTATAACAAACAAAAATTACAGACAACTCACCTGAAAAATTTTGACAAGCAAAAAAAAATGGGTTGGTGAAAGGAGGTTACAACAGTTTGACAACCAAATTGTATTAACACATTACCAAATAATAGTTACTATATTTTAAGTTTTCTGCAACAATAATAATAAAACAAGATGTGTTTGTGAAACACTGATGCCCTCGTATGGCAACATAGCGAAGGTTAAGCTTTCTTAAATGAAGATCAAATATGTTGGTACCTAAAGTAAGGCCTTTTTTCACAAGAAATACAAATGTGAAATATAAAACACTAGCACCACCTGTTCAAGGGTTATGGCCATGGTTAACATTTTTAAAGGTACATGTAGGACAAACTCCGGGATCAAGGTCAAAATGTAAAGGTTGTTGGTTTCTAAAGAAAGACCTTGTCTCAAAGATTACATATGGGATGTATGAAAGGGCTGGCTCTCACCGTTCAAAAGTTATGTCCAAGGTTAAAGTTTGTAAAAAGAAGGTCAAACTCCAAGGTCAAAGGTTCGTGATATCCAGTGAAAGGTCTTGTCACATGGATTACAAATGTGAAATATGAAAGCCCTTGCTATTGCCGTTCAAAAGCAATGACCAAGATTTAAGTTTTTTAGTAAGTACAAAAATCTCCAAGGTCAAGGTCAAAAGGTCAAAATTGATGGTTTCAAATGAAAGGTCTTGCCAATAAGAATTGATATTTTAAATATGGAATTCCTAGTATTTACTGTTTAAAAATTAGGGACAAAGTAAAAGTTTGGAATTTTTGTGTAAAAGTGGGTTAAACTCAGAGGTCAAGGTCAAAGGATCAAGGTTCTTAGTATAAAATGTAAGGTCTTGTTACAAGGATTTCATATGTGAAGTATGAAAGCCCTAGTCGTAATCCTTTAAAATCTATGGTCAAGGTTGTATTTTTAAAGTAGGTCAAATTCCAAGGTCAAAGGGTCAAGGTTCTTAGTATCCTATGAAGCGTGTTTTCACAAGGATTACATACATGAAGTATTTAAAACCCTAGCACTTTCTTTTGAAAAGTTATAGACAAGGTTAAAGTTTTTTCATAAATACAAAAATCTACAAGGTCAAAAGGTCAAGGTTGTTGGTATTAAGGTAGAATGGGATATCTCCATGTTATGACGTACTTCCGTTTGAAATATTGTTTTGATTTGCATGAGCGCTTATTATCGGGTCAAAAATTGTAGATACACCGTTTAAAAGAACAAACTGTAGCTAATGCAATGCAAGTTCTCATAAGTCGGCATTTTAGCTAAAATAGACAAAAAAGTATATAAATTTACTTTTAATTGTACTATGGACATTTAAAAAGCAAACTCTGTAAATCATATAGTTTAAACATTGCAGCTTTTGAACACTATTAATGAAAAGCTGTCTTTCAATTGTTTGACTGTCCACTACCCCAGATGTGCGATGAGGCATGGATAAGTATGAGGATTTCACATTGTGCTTAATAATTACCAATCAATTATCACGTTAACCAGGGCTGGTCTTCTTTGTTATTTTATTCAAGAAGTAACTGTTTGGTCACAAATCAGCTAGCTGTTTGGATATAGTCCGAATACTTTTAAATGAATGTAATGGCTCGATCTGAATGAGACACGTTTTGAAAGCGATTGTCCAGGCATTGTCTTCAAAACAGTTCTAAGTTAAAAACTACCAATGAAAGAAAGTGCGATTTTTTATATTGGTGATAAAATGCTGAATCATTTCTTAAATAGCACCCAGATTTTTTCAACCCCTGGAAAATAAAGAAAGATAACTCTTCCGTTCGGATCTTTTAATCCAAAAATATTTAAATGCATCTGATATTTTCCATTTATATATATTTTTTTCAATTTCTTTATTTCAATTTGCCGACATATTAACATACATTCTAATTGTAGATTTTCATGCAATTATATCCGTCTGTTTTCAAGAAATGAAGTTTTCCCAGTTTTTTACGCTTATTTTTTTTAAATTAAAAAAAAAAATACGAAGACATATTTCTTGTCATTTTTGTTTTTATATACACTTGATATTAAAAAACTCCTGCCTATAATATTAAGCTTTTGATATAAGAATTATATGATAAAAAATCAGTTTTGTATTTCTCATTAAAATAATAAAAAAAATTATTAAAATTACGATTTAACATACTGAAGCGTGATGGCATTTCAAATCCTCCTAATTTGGGTAAATAAATATATATAGGAGAAATTTCGTTTGGTATCCCATACCACCTTAAATGAAAGGTCTTTTCACAAACAATACATATTTCAAGTATTTTTGTCCTGGTATATACTGTTCAAAAGATATGGCCAAAGTAAAACTTCAAAAATTTTGTTTAAAAGTGGGTCAAACTCTAAGGTCAAGGTCAAAAGGTCAAATTTGGTGGTACCCCAAAAAAGGTTTTGTCACAAAAAATACACGTGTGAAATATGAATATCATAGCTTCACTAAACCAAAAGTTATGGGCAAGGTTAAAGTTTTTGCGGACAGAGAGACAGAGAGACAGACAGACAGACACAACAAAAACTATATACCCCCGAAACTTCGTTTACGGGGGCATAAAAATGTTTGATATTATTAAGAAATTTTCCAAATTATTAATCAGGTTGTTCTTTTTTTAATGGAGAGGCTTTCATATTGGAAGTGAGGGTTCGTGAATTCTTGAATTGAATTTTTGTGATATACATATACGAACAAAACATACTGAAGGAGGGGGGGGGGTGGTGGTTGTCCTGTGCCCAAGCACATGTGATATATAATCCAATTGTTCATGTAATCTAAATTGCTGATTGTTTTCTTGAACTGATAAAGCCACAGAAAAAAATCTCTTTTCGTAACTTCAGATTATAAAGTAAATAACCAAACATAGATTTATAGATATCTACGAGTAAATAAAAAGGCATTGGCAGTATAAAAGAGATGAAAACAACACCAAGTATATGCATTTGACTTTATTTTGCGACTCCCCCCTGCGATGTGCTTTCCCATAAACGACTCCCCCCTACGTAACCGTTACTGTCTGAAGAGAAAAAGTCTTAATTATTAATTTTTATAAAGTCTAGTCAAGTTTAAGTTGTTGAATTTAAAAGATAAACGTTTTCTTTCGCTGTTTTTAATGTGAGAATCCCTACGCAAGCCTTAGATTGTGCAAATCGTGCATGTTTTTACTATCCGATCAACGTAAATATGAAAACTGTCAAATAGTTTCGAAGCGTTTGAGAAAACTAGACGTATATGATAGCCGGACAAATGGCCACGATAAAGCTTAACTATTGCCATCTTCCGTGGGATATTTGTTTTTTGTAAAAACATCTTATATATACCGAAAAAAGACGTGACCCACATCTCCTCTTACTCCGAAGCGGTGAAAATCTACTCCCCCATACGTTGAAAACGACTCCCCCATACTTTTTAGCGACTCCCCCGCGTTACCCGTTGTATACGGTGAACCTCGTGGGTTCCAGAACCCAGCTTATTGTACTGTCTGTAAAGCCACCTATGAAGTACCCGGTATAATATTCGTGATTTTTCATTTATTTTGATGTGTAGGCAATGCATAATATTCGTTTTCTAGTCATGCAATTTTTAAACTGTCGTTTTGAGTGAGTCAAGGCGCACTTGGCGCGTTTTTTGTCTGTCTTTGTTTTGATCGTTAAATTTAATTGCAACAATTGATTGATTATTGCGTTATTAATACAACTGTAAAATTGCAAGGGATTTACTATTTTTATGTTTGTTTATTTACTCATGGAAATAATTTCGATTGAACAACACCTCCTACACCAAAAATATGGAAACCCGCTCTCGTCATATTTTTATTGTGCATGTTTTATATTGAGATATTGTTTTTAATGATGTGTCCTTGCGAAGAAAGATTTATTGTGGTGTCGACTCACAAAATTTGACGACCGCCCAGAATACTTCACAGGATGGAAAACGAGTTTTAAAAAACAGTTGGAGTGAACTGAACTAAACATCCTTGGAAGAGTTAGAACTATTGAATAAGTGGTTGGGACCAGAATCAGCGAGATATGCACAAAGCATAAGGACCGCCAGTGTGAATCCTG
Source organism: Saccostrea cuccullata (assembly GCF_032062105.1). Taxonomy (NCBI): domain Eukaryota; kingdom Metazoa; phylum Mollusca; class Bivalvia; order Ostreida; family Ostreidae; genus Saccostrea; species Saccostrea cuccullata. The sequence continues at coordinate 39,805 of NW_026932364.1, read as the reverse complement.
AAGTTGCTTTAGCCCGACTATGGAAACACGTGGAAGACAGATATGGTAGACCTGAGATGATCGAAGCACTTAAAAACAAACTTTCAGCCTTCCTGAAACTCAGTATTAAGACAACAAACGGTTGTACGACCTTGTAGACATTGTGTCAGAAATGGAAGCAGCAATGGAAATTCCGCACCTCTCTTCGCTCTTCGCATACTTTGACTCATCAAGTGGAGTGAACCCAATTGTGTCAAAACTTCCTTACAAAATCTAAGAGAAGTTGACCAGGCATGCAAACACCTTCAAAGAAAATCACTACATGACTTTTCCACCCAGAATTTAGAATAAGAGAGTTGACTGAGAAAGCCACAAAAAAATGAGGACAAGGTCAAACACTATACCGTTGAACTCTCAATTTTGTGGGATCGCACAGACTATATGATTCAGTGTGTAGACAAAAACAAGGGTGACCTTAACAGTCTTCAGGAAGTGGAGAGGAAGTTAGTCCAGGATATTGGAAATTTTAAAGATTCACACACGAACCAGAACCCATGACACCATTAGTGAACTTCATAGACTTAATTTCCTCTAGAAAAGATATGACGCACTTATAGACAGTGCGAAACGAAAACTAGACACACATAGACGAGCAGCACACAAAAACGAAAGTCAGCATGGATTAAATGTATCTCTATTTATTCGCGACGACTTAACTTAAGTTCGCGATTGAACAAGGGTTAACTAGATCACGTCGATTATTTTCGCGATCACACCTTTTTGGATCTATTATTTATAAACAAATAACACTTTAAGGATCGGTTCGCGGCGAGAAATATTCGCGATGACAAGGCTCTCCCGAACTTCGCTAAAATTTCTCACACGCGAATAAAAGTTGGTTTACAGTAAATTGTATTTTATTAAAAGAATTTGGATTTAATTCTACAAATGGTAATCCTACATATACCCATCCATACTTTCCTTTCTAAGGATGATTCTACATAAGCACGTGTCATTTTTAAATATTTTCAATATTCCGCAGAGCCAAAATAAATTTGAATTACCCTTAATATTGGATTCCAAAACTTCATAAAAATTCTTACAAAGATACATTGAGGGTTCAAGTAAATGTTTTTCTATTGTCGCTTAAAGAGAATCTGAAGAAACACTCATTGGCAGTTAAAGAAAAAGAAAATTACCAAAAAAATTTAGAGATTATGAAATGATATAAAGCGTTTGATAATTGTTATATTATATGACTATTTCTATTTTACAAATCACCACATATTTCTGCAAAATATGTGATTTCCAATCAGAGTACATATACTCCATAAACAGACACTCTATAGAATAACATTCTGGATTCTCATGGCAGTGCACATCTTGTAAAAGAAAATTAAGAAAGAAGCATGAGGACCATTCTCCATGCTGCCAAGACGCCAGAAATTGATGTCAACATCATAGAAGTAAATCAGAGGGAGAAAAAGCAGAGAGAATGTTCAAAGAACACTGCTTAAAGATGTTGCCCAATGAGGTCCTGCAAATAAAATTACCAAGACCAACCCCAAGCAACCAAAGGGAAAGAAAAAGGAAGTCCATATGAAGATGCTGGTGAATTTTGATCTAAGAATATTCATGAGTTGTTTTAGCAATCGGATTATAGATGCCTTAACGGTAGAAAATCTTTTCAAAATTTTCAAAAAGTCTTTTGTTTTGAAAATATTTTAAAGATGCATCGAGTATGTATGCCTTTTTTGTTACAGAAATTCCAGATTATAGGGTTGTTGCATTGTTTCAATCAGAGACTCCAAGTTCAAGTAAGGATGAAATTATTGAGGAGTTGAAAAATCCAATTAGTGATATTAAACTTGTTAAAGTAACAACTTCTTTCAGCATGGGAATTGATTGTGTTAATTTTAACAATGTCATTATTTATTGTTCACCTGTCAGTGTTGTAGACTTAATAACAGAAATTGGTTGAATTCGGCGTGATCGCAAAAATCTATTGCCCTAATTTTGTATGATTCCTATTATTTTCAAGTGGATGCTGAAGTAAAAAAAAAAATGAAAACCACTGATCGAATGTAGACGAACTGCAATGATAATGCCATTTTTAGATGAAAGGGAACTGGTTGAATTAGAAATAGGGACTGCTAAATGTGGTGATTTATGTTATAATCAATGTACAGTACTGATAAAAATTGTTCAGTTTTTGGAGTGGAAAAGCTCTTTGCAAGTCCAGCTGATAATGATTGGTAAACAATTTGTAGTGAACAAGATACTTCGTGTAGCGACAATAAAAACTAGAACTGTCCAATAGGGACAAATACCCCCGCTGGGTTTTTCAGCGGTGCCAATTCAGAAATATTTTATGGATCTAGTAAGAGGTATTCACTATTGTCTAATATAGTGCCTTGCTACAGCATGATACGCCCATCAAACATTGTTCGATAATCATAAATTGGTTAGGGTGCAAGAAAATTTCTGAGAAACGGTCCGGACAAAATCTTGTCTACAGACAGACGGACAGACAGACGGACATGGTGATTCCAATATACCCCCCTAAACTTCGTTTGCGGGGGTATAAAAACAAACAAAGGAGCGGATAGAGGATCTGATTTTAATCAGATTGCAGTAAATGTAAAACCAAGCCTCTTTCGTTCCTCCTAACTAAGATATTGAAAGTCCTGAAGGAAAAACTTCAAGAGTACTGTGATACAATATATTCAAGAAGTGGATACTTGTTTTAGGGACTTTGAGATTGAATATTGTTCGTTAACTATACATCCTTCTTCCAAGACACGGCCAGCGGCACCGGATAGGCCTAAACCACACAACAAACCTCCGACGTAGGCCGCGGCCGGTGAGCGTCACGTCCCCATGTCGTCTCGGGCACAGATATCAAACGAAGGACAACCGGCAATTCTGTCCGACTCGCAAAAGAGGGCTATAACCGATGCAATCTAGATAAGGATAGCCGATAGGGAATCTCAACCGTCACCTACTGTAAACCAACTTTTATTCGCGTGCGAGAAATTTTCAAAAGGTTAGCGGGATCATCTTCTTCGCGAATATTTCTCGCCCTGAAGCGGTCCTTTAAGTGTATGTGACTATTGGAGTTTTATGAAGAGACTTACTTTTACAATCGACGACTGACTTTTACAATTTATACATAGTCAACACCAATTACTAAAATGTAAAAGTCAGCTGTCGAATGTAAAAGTAAGTCTCTTCATAAAACTCCATTAAAAACAGATCCAGAAAGCCTTGATCGCGAAAATTAATCGTCAAGAACTAGTCTATCCCTGGAAAATAATGTCACTGCGAATAAAAGTTGGTTTACAGTATTCCTGTTGTAGTCACGGATCCTTCTGTTTGTGACCAAAATGGGCAAGATTAAGATGATTTGATTCAATTCGTGAAGATTTTTCGGAGGTGAATGAACATCATGCAGGGCTGGTGCCCAGTTATAGTTTTGAGCTGGGATGTTATGTCTCCATTAAGATCAAAGTACAAATTTCAAGCGGGCAATACGTAAATCTAGCAAGATTGGCGACTAATTCCTCAGACCCTGATGACGAAATGCAGTACTTCTAATTTGAAGAGGGCAATCTGGCAATAACCCAAAAGAACAAGGTCAAGACTATAACAGATAACCAAGTCTGGACAAATCTTTTTCTTGTATACTCAAAGACTTTAAAAACGCCTATATGAAAATGTAAAATAGAACAAATTCACAATTTTGATTATCTAATATTTTGCCTATGTATTGTGTTTTAAACATTTTGGCATGTATCCATATCATAGAAAAATGAAATCACTCATCCGTAACTCAGACCGTCTCACCCTTGCTCACTTTACTTAAAGTCGCCCACGTGGTGAACGAAGGATTTTTTTCATCTCTCGTCACGTATACGTGCAACTTACACTATTTCAGTCCGAATATCAAGAGTTGACGTCATTCCAACCGTTGACTGAAATGCCAAGGCTGTCTGAGCAACAGAAGTATGCCATTCTTGGTCTTGTTGACGCTATGTTAAAGCATCGCAATATCGCACGATGCATCAATGTGCACCAATCTACAATAACAAGATTGCTGAGGAAATATCGGGCCACAGGAAGTGTCAAGGACCGTCCGCGAAGTGGGCAGCCACGCGTAAGAACGAGGCGTCAAGATGTCTTCATTAGGCAACGTCATCTGCGCGACAGGTTTTTAACGTCTGTTTCAACGTCGAAAAATGTAATAGGGCGTCATGGGAGACACATCCATCCCAGAACCGTGAGACGACGATTGAAAGAACATGGAATATTGTGTCGACGTCTATTGAAAGGTAATGTCCTTTCTCAATGCCATCGACAATTGCGCGTCATATGGGCACGGAATATGCTTGCCAATCGTCGAAACTGGCGTGATGTAGTGTTCAGCGATGAATCGAAATTCAACTTATCCCATGCTCATGGCAGGCAACGGATTAACCGGCGTCGTCATGAACGTTTCGCTGCAAACTGTGTCATTCAGCATGACAGATTCGGCGGAGGTGGCGTTATGGTGTGGGGAGCAATCAATCAAAATTTCAAGTCATCTTTGATCATATTGAGGGACACTCTAACAGCCAGGCGCTATATTGATCAGGTACTACTTACGGAACTTCTTCCACTGATCCGACGTCATCAGACTGTCAATAATCCATTGATGCTTCAGAAGGACAACGCGCGTTCACACACAGCCCGCATTACTATGGACTTTCTACACGCTAATAGAGTTAACATCTTGGAACTCTCAGCTAGATCTCCCGACCTTAATCCCATCGAACACGTGTGGGACGAACTGGGAAGACGGTTAAAAAGACGTCAACGCCAACCCGCAAGCGTGCCAGAATTAGCACAGGCTCTACAGGAAGAATGGAATAACATTCCTATGAGACAAATTCGAGCTGTATGCCAATCCATGAGGTCCCGCTTGAGAGCTTGTTTAGTTCTAAATGGTGGTCATACACGTTACTGATCAAAAAGGGAAAAAATGTTGACCGTGTAATTTTAACTGCTTGCCTTGAAAAAACGCGGTCAACAAACTCGTTGATTGTATTGGAAATGAAGAGATTAAACGAACAAATTAAGATTTTTATTAAATTTCCTACAACATGTAACGTTATATACAAATGACAATAAAAACAATTATAATAGGCGTTTTTAAGTCGCTGAGTATATATTCGTCTATATATAAGTGACTGCCACTGCCCTATTAAAGTATATATACACACAATCCGTTTAGGCGCTAGTACGTCATTTGAACTTCGTTGGCCTGATTACGATATCCAAAGAAAAGGACAGAACTCCAACATTCCTTTAACTAACGTCGACCATGAATTATGGTTATTGTCTATATGTAGTCCCCTGCAACACACAACAATTATAACACTAAAAATCAAGGGAACAAATGCTATGATTTTAATTTTCGGGGATCTTGTTTACAAAGACCATTTTTATAGGAATCTATGCATGCGATGTTCACTCAACCATCGGTCTATTAAATGTTTATTAAAGATATTTACCTACAAATCGTTTGAAACAGATTAAAGCCAAACAATACAAAACCAGTGCAGCCATTCAGACATTAGTAACAGAGCCACTTCCCCTATTCAGATTTCACAATTAAACGATTATTTAAGACTTCATCCAGACCAACACACGTAACACGAATTAATTCAAGGGTTTTCACAAGGTTCATGTATAACACTTGGTTACAAAGGTCCGAGACGAGCAACAGATTTTCACAACCTCAGATCATTAGAGGGCCTATAGCATGAAGCAATTCAACTAATCAATATAGAAATTTGTTTAGGTAAAGTGGCAGGACCTTTTCCTTCTACACCTTTAGTTAATCTTAGGCTATCACCAGTAGGTCAAGTGCCCAAGAAGGATGAATCCTTTAGACTTACTCATCATTTGTCATTTCAGCAAGGTCTAGTGTAAATGCCTTCGTTGATAAAGATGATTGCTCTGTAAATTATAATTCCTTTGATGTTACCCTTGCTAAGATGGGGAGGGGAGCTTTGATTGCACGTTTGGACATAAAAAGCACATTGTCACTTTTTCATCCTGAGGAATTTGACTTGTTAGGTTTTAAAATCCAAGGTAAAGTTGATTTTCATGTGTTTACCTGTTGGCTGTGCAATAAGCTGCACTATGTTTGAATTTTTTTCAACATTTCTAGAGTGGGCCCTTTGGGAAAAGTCAGGAAGAAGTAATGTCGTACACTATTTAGATGACTTCTTGTTATACGGATAAGCAGGCACTCAGGACTGTGCAAACTTAATGTCGTGATTTAGCTCATTAGCTCAGACCTAGGTGTTCCATTAGCTCAGGAAAAATAATAGGTCCTACTCCAGTTTGAACTTTTCTTGGGTTAGAAATTGATACTATTAAGATGACAATAAAAATTCCACAGTAAAAATTGTGTCCACTGACTAAGTTAAAGGCTATATCTCATAAATGTAAACTCTTTGAGAACTCCTTTCAATACTCTGGTGCTATCTTATGGAATAATTTACCTGTACATATAAGAATGTCTCAAACACTCAATGCTTTCAAGCATCAAGTCAAAAAATTTGTAAAACAATGTAGAAATAGCTTATGATTATTTATTGATTTTGTATATTTATATGTATGTATGTATATTGATATTTTGTCTATAGAAGGCCCCGGTGAAGAATAGTGCGTGCACTAATCGGGTTACCTTCTTTAAATAAAGAATTATTATTATTATTATTATTATATTGGCTAAAAAGAAGGCTACCCTCACAGAATTACAAAAACTAACAGGGTTGTTAAATTTTTATGTTAGTGCTATACCATCAGGTAGGGCATTTGTTCGTTGACTGTATGATGCTACTTGTGGCTTGACGAGGCCTTATCATCGACGTAGAGTTTAGCTGAGATGAAAAAAGAAATCCTCACATGGTTGTTATTTCTAGGGTTAGTTGCAGCAAACTATAAGCAATTCAGATCTCTGTTTTGTCACCATTGTTTACCATTAACCAAGGGAAAATTTGAGTCTTTCCTCGAGATAATTTTGTCTGAGATGTGATCAAACAAAGGATCACAAGAAGAGGAGACGGTATATTGCTGGGAGTTATTCATGCAGGATGTTAGAGGGAAGTAACTTTTTCAACTTGAACTTTTCAATTTGTTAAGATGATATTTCATGAGATATTAGAATCATTTAAAGTGAATTAAGAGTATGACTATCTTTGTACACACATTCCTTTTACTCCGCAATCTTTTGAAGATGGGAATAGTCAAGTCACACTGGATCAACGTCTCTCTTTCATCACAGGAGCGGATCAAGTCCCACCAACTGGGCTCCCAAAATGCACAGATAATATACAGTATTCTATGCTTGTGAAGTTGGTGTGAAAAGACTACCTCAACCTGTTCCTTAGAATTTCACTTACCGCGAGGAGTTAGTGATCCAAACACAACTTTTCTTTTACAGAAACAGAATTAAAAGAAAGTGAAAATCATAAATGAGCATCTGTGTCTGATAAGTTTACCCTATATAAAGAATCTTTGAATAATAGAGTCGTCATGTTATGTTGATGAACTCGATTGCTTGGCATTATATCGCAATACCAACTACATGTTTTACAACCATGCTAAATAGTGTTTTAGTAAATTTGAAGCATGGAATTTGATATCGTTATTTTAAAAGCTTCCACATTTTCACTTGTACAGAGGTTAATTTGTTCCGAGATCGGATTTAACCAAAAATATATCCCAACGTATGTCAACTTCCTGTCATTATGAGTGTTTGTCCGTTTCATGCATAACAAATTTTTCGTCACAGTTTTCTTATTAACTAATCACAGCAGATGCTTAAAATTTTAGAACACTCTTTGTTGAGGCATGCCATATGGTGAGATTCAATCTGATTAAAATCAAATCCTTTGATCCACTCCCGTAGATCGCTACACAAAAGGATCTGAAGTAACTCCATAGAGGGTCACGTCCGAACGACCTTTATATTACGAATATTTATGAGAAATATTAGCCAATCAGAATGTTCTGCACAAAACATGTCGGCTAATCAGCCGGTCCCGCGTCAATTTGATAACCCTTTGCTTTCGCCCACAAAGTACTTACCACGCCGTGATTGTATTAGTGAGTGTATTTGTTATCATTTATCGTAATATTTTTATTATTGGTTATTTTCTTTGATAATCGTGATTAAAAAGGAATAAAAAGCATATAAAAGACACAAAACATGTACATAAATTCTATGTTTTTCAAACGATTCGATTTGGTAACGATTTGAATAGATACAAAGAATAATGGCTGACCTCGAAGTTGCCGTGAAAAACTGTTTGAAGTATTTTAATGTAGTCACGATTAAACCAGAACAACAGAGAATATTAGATGCTATCCTCACATACAAGGGCTGCATGGCAGTTCTTCCTACGGGTTTGGAAAGTCGCTTCCGTACCAGTTACTTGTTCCAGTCAAAAAAGAATTGGGACAAAACGACGGAAAGAAAGTAATCATTTGCTCGCCTCTGATAGCCTTGATGAAAGATCAATGTGAACGTTTGAGTCAAATTTGCGGCGTAAAAGCGGCTTATTTAGGTGAGAGTTAATATATTATTGCCAAGTTTTCAGTTCCATGTAAATTGTCACATTTGTGTAGTGAGTGTACTCGAAATCAAATATTAAAATTTTTGATCAGTAATATGAATTATAATAATATTAAACAAACAAACCGTTATTGTGTCTAGCTTAAATATACCATAACCAATGAATATACATGAAACAAGCGCCTGTGGTAAAAATGTGTAAATTAATGCATATTTTTATCTGTACTGGTAATGGAACTGGTATATTTTTTATTTTAGCAAGTTGTCTCGATATAATGCCAGTTGTTATAATTGTGTCCATAAAACATTTGCATTTGCATCATGTATTTATTAAGTTTGGGCATTGCTTAAAGCCAATGTGTACATTTTTTCAGGAGGTGGTTGTAGGGATCCGGCTGTTGAACGGGGCGAATTTGACTACCTTTTCGCTGCCCCAGAGATGCTAGTTGGAGATCAGCACTGGAGATCAGTTTGTCAAAAGTTTAAAGTTTTCACTATAGTTATCGATGAATTTCACACTATAGCTACATGGTAAGCATACATAATTTCCATCTTTCATATATTGATATATTCTTCTTCAATACATACATATTGTATTTAATCAGAGTAAAAATAATTTTTAAAAGAACTGGAACAGCAGATAATTAATTTCTTGATTTCTGGAATAAATGCAGTTTTGTTAAGGTTTATAAAAAGCAAGAAACAAACTTTATCCTACCCTTATACATGAACATGTACAAGGTGAATGCTATGTAACAGTATGTCTTCAATTTTAGGGGAGAAGATGAAGGAGGAAAAAAAGCTTTTAGGAAATGGTTTTCCTACATAGGGGAAATGCGTTCCTTGTACCCTGAGGCAAGTGTCCTTGCTCTAAGCGCCACATGTACTCAGAAAATCAGTTCACGTGTAAAGAAAATCCTGAATTTTTCTACGAACATAATCGAAAAATGTGTTTCTCCAAACAAAGAAAACATAAAAATTGTGGTTCAAAAGATACCAAATTCTATTGAAATGGCATTAGGCTGGATAATAGAAGGTTTGCATGATGGAACATTTCCAAGAACTTTGATTTACTGCATGTCAATTAAAGATTCCTCTAACATTTACATGTACATTAAAAATGAACTACCTGAATGCACCTGCATTGATATGTTTCACTCAGAAACTGATGATAAGAAAAAGTCAAAGATAATGGAAGCGCTAAAAGATCCATCTAGTGAATTAAAAATTGTGGTGGCTACGAGTGCCTTGGGCATGGGAGTTGACCTTGTAGGATTTTACAATGTCATTTTGTATGGATGCCTCAAATCTATTGTAGACCTTGTTCAAGAAATAGGCCGTGTCGGGCGTGATGGACAGTGTTCAACAGCATTACTCTTACATAATTCTTATCCCATGATTGGTGTTGAGAAAGAAGTGAAAGAAGTCTATAAAGCTGGTAAAAGTACCAGTAACACAACCAATACAATAAACTACTCCTGTAGACGTGTTGCAATGCTGGCACCATTTCATAAAGCAACAGAATTGTCGCAGCTAAAAGAAGTGGAACCAGTTCATTCCTGTTGTGATTTGTGTTACAGCATATGTCAATGTGTATCATGTTCTCAAACACGCATTGAAAAATTGTTTCACTTTACTTTAGAGGACTTGTCTGCGGAGGAGGAAGAGGAGGAGACTGACGAATACACTGAATCATATGAGAGTTCTGACAATGAAGACATTGATAATTTGCATTTAGACATTAACCTGGATTGATTTGTCTCAATGCAATAAAAACTTGTTTGCCAATTAAGAAGTGAGTCAGCACATCTTCAAATAATGGCAAAATGTTTGTTTTACCTGTTAAGTTAAAAAGTTTGGATTTGTCTCGTATGATTGACTGTTTGTTGCAAAAAATTCAAATCCATTGACATAAAATTTTATTGTTTTGTGTTGTTTTAAAAGTGTATTGGTACTCATTATTGATGTTCTGAGCATCAAACATTGACAAAATATGTAACAACTTTAATAAAAAAAAATTCCAACATTTACATCTTTTTATTTCCAAGTCTGTGATATGCATACAAAGGTTTATGTTTGAAAATCAGTGTTCCTAAATGCTGGAAGCATTTGTCAAATAAGTCTTTCCCTGTAGAGGTCAAGGATTTACATTTTAATTTTCTACCATTTACATGTTTAATAGCTTTCATTTCTGCAAATTCAACGGCAATTTTCTTCACATCTTCCAAATAAGAGGGCAGATGATGAAACCCTTTTCGTTGTGTCACGTCACAAATTGAGTCATGATGTTTCACAAAGTTCACAACCATTGGGAACTCCTTAGAGTGGTACAAAATACTGTCTTTGGTCTGGAAACCTGAGCAGGCAATTTTACTGTCGCGGTTTAAGAGTTCTACATACTCATCTAACGCCATATTATTGTTGACTCCTCCATGTAAATTTATGAACCTATTTGCTGTCAGTCGCACTCGTTGGTCAGCTGATAGAATGCCCTCTGTTAATGCAATCAAATGGATTGAACCGATAGCATATTTGGTTTTGTTAGTTAAATTGTACACAGGTAGTTCATATTTAGCAGATCGAACACTCCTGTTTCCATCAGCCATATCCACAGCACTATCCAAGTTTTTGTGCAACAAAGTTAATTTGAACAACACATTGCAATAGCTTTCAACATCATCACTTTCACTTCCTCTCGATGTTTTTCGTTTGACCACTAGTGGGACATTCGCATTATGTTTGGTTTCTTCATGTACTTTTAGTGAACCTACATAGGCATATGATCGTTCACAAAAGTGGCATTGTACACGACCATCATTTACATTAGAAATCCAATAGTTTTCTGGATGATTAGGATCATTGAGAATTTCTCTTAATGTTTCCATCAAATCATCACATTCATTGAAGAAGTGTTTTCTCAGTATATTCTCACAAATTTCATTTATCCAAGCGATTTTTTCATCATCCGATTTGTCACAGAAATTTTCAGGGAGGGGTATTACGTCATCAAAGTTGACAACGTCAAATTCATCCAGAAACATCACGCAACAAAGAGCATCCAGAACGGTATAATATAAGTATTTATGCGCCCTGTATGAATCACGCACTTTGCCTTTAACATTTCTAGCATTCAACTTGTTTCTAAAGTAGAACATTGTGCCTGGGTCACTGGCAGAATCTGTGCTGTAGGTCAACTTTGCGATGGCCTAAAATGAAAAAAATTATCATTATTTAACAGTTACTTATTACCGGTAATCTTTATGCGTTTATATAAAGCATACTTTTTTTGGATGTTTTCTTTTGAATTTTTACTTTGGGATATTTCCCCCCCCCCCCAAAAAAAAAAATACCTCTAAAAAATTCATCAGCCTATGAAAGTCCTCAATCTTAGAAATAAAGCCATCAAGCCTCCCTGCTGGGGATTCTGATTCAGCATTGCTTGTTGGGCTGATTGAATTCTTTCATCCGTCAGTCTATCACCTGTAAATTGCAAGTATAGCAGTACAGAGTATTAAAAAATCATAACTATGTCCATGATGTCACAAACTAAACAGGTTGGGTTTCCCCTGTTGTAAAACATTTGAAAATAGTTTTACTCGGACTTCGTTTGTGTATTTGTTTAAGTTCTATATATTTCACTGACCACTGAGATGAGATATATTTTTGGATAATGGATATATTTATGCTTACCACCAAAAAAAAAACTGGTTCGTGAATTTCATCATTCTTGAATGGAACATACTTGTGTTGAAATTCTCCTAACATCTTAATCACTTCTGCAGTTTTTTTCTCATTGCAGTCTGTAAGGCCCAGAGGATACTGTGTAACAAATAAATCTTTAGTAAGAAAAGTCAGTGCATTAAATACTTTCTTTAAGATCTAGCGGGTAGGTGTGTAACACATTCATGAACTGTATTTTTTTTCCTTGATAAAATTTTCAAACATTAAACATTTGATGAATGAAATAATTAAAATTTGATCATAAATGACTTGAGTACAATAAAATCTTTGCTAACCTGTATTGTTTTTTCTCCAGCTTGGTCACTAAATTCATGATGAAGATGCTTTGGGTAAATTTTTCCAAATATATCTCTCATCTGTGGTACATTGCTGATTACAGATGATGCAACAATGAACACTAATTCATCATTTATCGCCGGAAAGTGACAGTGACTATGATATTGTCTTGGCTTATTATAATCACTGGACGAATAACTTGCGGGAAACAAATATGCCGGGGTTCACTGGACATCAGCCTAGTCCCGTAAACATTCTTGAAGCCAAGAAGAAAGAAGATATTTCTTAATTTAGGTTTTTACAGAGGAATTTTACATTAAAATGGCAGAAGAAACGAACCCTTATGCGGAACGAAACATACTGATAAAACCAAATCCTGTTTGGTATGAGACGACCCCTGAAGAAATGAAGGCATTCATGGGATGTTTGATTGTCATAGGTATTGTTTGTGCCCCAGCCCAAGACTTGTATTGGACTAAAGATAAACTGTTTCACCTCTCATGCCTTGAGGAAAGGTTTACAAGAACACGTTTTGATTCGAGTGAATTTTTAAGGGAGAATATAATCCCATATGGAGGTCTCAATTCATGAGACCATGATTGGATTTTCTGGACGTCCGGCCTTCAAACAGTACGTGCCCTTGAAACCAACAAAAAGAGGGATAACGTTTGGGAGCGCGCTGATCCATCCAATGCATATTTGAATGACTTCCAGGTTTACACTGGGTAACATCAGGGTGCGCCAGAGTCAAACTTAGGGGAACCTCATTACTAAGGAGTAATGGATCTCATGGATCCAGTCCTAAACTTGGGACACCATGTTTATTGTGATCCTTTCTTTTTTTTACATAGCCAGACTTATTCTTAGCTAAAACTTTAGGACCGAGGAACAATAGCCTGTGGGACAATCAAAGCAAACAGAAAAGGCCTACCAAAGGACCTGAAGAATATTAAACTTAAACAAGGAGACTCCACTGTAAGACAAAAAAGAAACATGATTGTAAGTCTTTGGACAGACAAAATAATCTTACTATTTTGTCAACGAACACAAATAAAGCAGACCAGGAAGTACAAAGGAGGCAGAAAGATGGATCCTTGAAGGCAGTTGGCTGTCCGAATGGTGTGAAGTTGTACAATGCTCATATGAATGGTGCAGACCAACTTCGGTCTACATGCAATATTTCAAGAAAAAGTCTGAAATGGTGGAAGTATTTTTTCTTTTTTTAGCTCTACTGGTCAGAGACCAGAAGAGCTTATGCGATAGTCATGTGTCCGGCGTCCGTCCGTCTGTCTGTAAACAATTTTTCAAAAAGCTACTCCTCCTAGAGTTTTGGTCTGATTTCAATTTTTCTTGGCACACAAGCAGACTACACTAAGATACATAATTCTGTATATCGGTTTTTGATTTCGATGAACTGTTGTCGTGGTTACTAAAAATAGAAATTTCTGTGAAATTCTTTCAAATGCTACTCCAAATACGGTTTTTGTCTGATTATATATCATAATGTGGCATGTAAGTAGACAACACTAAGAACATAAAGAGACTCAATCAAGGATCATTATTCTATTTATTGCTGTTGTAAAGTTCCAATTCCCAACTGCTTCAGAAATAAGTACTTTTCTCTTCCATTGCTGTAAGTACAAACCAGTAGAGCTTCAGTCTCGACAGAGACTTCTGGTTTCTTTTTGATGTCTGCATTGTAAATGCATTTATTCTGATGCGCGAATCCCCAAATCACGTTTTGAGAACCTAGTTCATTTACATTCGTAGCGGAAATTGAGTAAAGAGACTGGAATTCGGAATGTTCCGGTGGTAAACGAACATGATTTATCCAAAGTTGTTCGAAAGACATTATGTACTGTGTTAACATGTACACAAACTTTAAAAGAGAGGAACTCCTTAACACTGAACGAGGTAATAAAACCGTTATGGATTACCTGTACATGTATAAACTTGAGAAGAAGGCTGGGTTCTGTGAATATGGAGATCAGCGTGAAAGATTTATTTGTGACATGGTCTTTAATGGTGTGAATGTCCGAAAGCGTACAAAAAACTTCGCCAACAGAACTGACTTTGGATAAATTTATGTATACAAGCGGAAATTATGCTAGCAACTTCAAGTAATGATAGCAGAATCCTGGATAAAACACCGGTTGTGAAAAGTGCACAAAGCATAATGGTTTTCAACTCTACCATTTAACAAGCCCTATTATGTAAAAATCGCTTCAAGGCATCACGTAAACTACAGTGTAAAGGACAATATCTAAACTATTGACGAAATTTACGCCGGGGACATGGTTGACGAATTAGACTGGTTGTGAACTGGCAGGCCCCAACATCGCCATGGTGTGTACGTACATGTACCTGTCTATCAGGAACCAGATCTGGATGTTTGTGGGGGTTTTTATGCAATGAACTTTTCATAAGAATACAATATATCATCAAGTCTAATGCTGACTGACCTTTTTCATAACAATTGTTAGTCCATTATTAATACACTGAAATGACGACGGATTTTTCCCCGTTATTTCACGATCACGACAATGAGCACACGGTGGGTGCAAGTGACCGGTCAGCAGGGTATGCTCACTCCTCCACGGCACTTAATCCCACCTCTGATATTGAGGAGGTCCGTGTTTGCTCTGCTCCTAATATGTATTGTTTTATGGACTTAAATACTGAATACTATTCGTTTTCCTTCATATGGCTGCTTTCACAGAATGTATAATATTAATGAAATTCTGAGGCCAGTTGAAGGATTGGGGTTTCCTTTACTCAAGACCTTTTAAAATAAGTGATCTACGGTCCTCTAACCATTTCCCCCAGGGGAGAATCTACTTGTAGCTATAGACTATTGCTCGAGATACCAAGAAGTACACATGTAGCTATTATGAAGAGAACGACAAATGGTAAAATTATCACACATAAGGAAGTTATGTTTGCCCAGACACGGTATATCTCAAACCATTCGAGGTGACAATGGTCCTCAGTTCGTTTCCGAAGAATTCAAAGATTATCTAAAGGATATCGGAATCAAACACCTAGAGAAAACTCAATATTAACCGCAAGGAAACAGTGAAGTCGATAAACAAAGTCGCACTCTGCTGAACGCCATCAAAGCGGAGAATGCAGAAGGAAAAGAATGGAAAAGGGAATTGCCGAATTCTTGCTTGACCATTGATCAACCCAGCACAGCAACAACCGGCAAGAACCCAGCAGAACTGCTCTTCAATCACAAGATACGCACCAAATAACCAGATTGCCGACAAGGACAAACATAAAAGACGTAAGGAAACGTGATTAGGAGAGAAAACATAAATACAAAAGCTATGCTAGTCGAAATGCAGTGAAATCCAACATTCAAGTCGGTGATATTGTACTTCAGAAACAGCAGGAAAACTCTTGAAGTTGACAACTAAATTCGCACCCGAAAAACTGACTGTCAATAAAGATGTAAGAATGCGGTTACACTGAAAGACGAGGATGGAAAAATAATTTGACAAAGGACTAGTCCAATGAAGATATTGCAGAGCTGTTTACTCTTACGATTTGACCGTATTTTTAATCCCAAATACGTATCACTTTTTGCTATTAAGAAAATACGGAAATTCGTTCGTTTTGAATTTAGCAGTTATTTTACATTATGATCTGCTGAAATACATGTATGTGACTTATAGGCCCAAAGGGCCGGGTGTAACGTTTCAGTCTTTATATTTGAGATATATTATAATATTATATTGTATTACACAAGTCACTAAAATAAACAAGAGGCCCAAGGGCCTTGAATCGCTCTTCTGATAAATTGTACAATCTATCACTTCTATTTGAAGCCTCTTACTCTAAGTATCCTAAGATGCATGAACTGACAAAGTTTGATGATTCTTTGCCAGTTAGGACTGAAGATATTTCAGTATAGCTATAAAATACCATAAGTAGAACATGGTGACCTACTTTTTGATTTGAAACTTTCTGAGGACTCAAGATGCATTAATTGACGAAGATTGATGGTTCTAAGCCAATAAATACCTCAAATATTAAAGTAGGTGACTGTGACCTTCTTATGGTTGACATTCTCCGAGGACCAAAGATGCATCAACTATCAGAGTTTGATGATTCTACGCCAGTAAGTACCAGAGATACTTAAATAAAGCAATAAAATGTCAAAAATAGGTCACCGTGACTTACTTTTTGGTCGACATTTTCCGAGGACCCAAGATCCATCAACTGACAATGTTTGATGATTCTAAGCCAATAACTATCTGAAATAGTTAAAAGTAGGTCACCGTGATCTTGTTTTTTGGTCGACACTCTCTGAAAACCCAAGATGCCTCAACTGACAACGTTTGATAATTCTAGGCCAAAAACTACCTAAGATATAACCATAAAGTGTCAAAACTAGGTCACAGTGACCTAGTTTTTGGTCGACATTCTCCGAAAAACCAAGTTGCATCAAATGACAAAGTTTTGATAATTCTAAGCCAATAAGTACCTAAGAAACTTAAATATAGCCATAAAACGTCAAAAGTAAGTCACCTTGACCTCCTTTTTGGTCAACATTTTCAGAGGGCCCAAGATGCATCAACTGACAATGTTTGATGATTCTAAGCCAATAAGAACCTGAGATAATCAAAAGTAGGTCATTGTGACCTACTTTTTGGTCGACATTCTCCGAAAACCCAAGATGCCTTAACTGACAACGTTTGACAATTCTAGGCCAATAAGTACCCAGGATAAGTAAATATAGACATAAAATTCAAAACTAGGTCACAGTGACCTACTTTTTGGTTGACATGTTCCGAAACCCAAGTTGCATCAACTGACAAAATCTGATGATTCTAAGCCAAAAAGTACCTAAGAAGATACTGAAGTCCTAAGATGCATCAACTTACAAGATTTGATGATCCTAGTCTTTATAGTAAGCAAAATATCAACGTTTTTATTAAGTGTAAATTTTGGTTAACTTTGAAGTGACCTTGAGACCACGCCCTTTGCCCCAGGGTCATGCCTTGAACAATTTTTAATCTCCAACATATCCTGAACCTTGTTTGCAAATTTGGTGAAAATCTGCCTTGTGGTTCTGGAGAAGAAGAGTTTTTAGCTACCAGTACTTTTGGTTTTATTTTCCTGATTATCTCCCCTTATTTAAGGGTCCCAACCCTAGTTTTACTATAAATGGTAGCCCTTGGGCCAAGGATACCCTGTAACAAATTTGACAATGATTGGCCAAGGGGTTCTTGAGTTATGGCCCATATTCTAAAAAGTTAACGCACACCGCACGACGCACACCGCACAAATGGCCATAGCATTCTCTCTGAGCCTTTGGCTCAGAAGAGCTAATAAATAATTATTATTATGTATGACTGAAGAATGCCGACTCGGCTTAAAACAACGACAGTCATTTACAATCAATCTTTATGATCTGGTCGCCCGCGTGGCTTAGTGGTGAGAGCGTCTACTCTAAGAGTTGCTAAGTAAGGACTTGCTCTGAGGGGTCCGAGTCCCACTTAGATGCTGGCACGAAACAGACCCCAACCTGCTCGATGGCCTCGAGTGCTTAGTAGAAGACAACATTTGCAGCTCTCCACGGGCAGGTGGTGGTCTCTAATGAGTACAACATTCTTGAGAGAGACATTAAACAAACAATCAATCAATCATCCTTATGATTTGTCTCAGTTTCACGCCCGTATATCATTTTAAAAGAGAAAACAAGATTTCAAACGCATCGGTGATTTCGAGTAGCCAGAAAAGCTGTGGTATAAAATGACATAGAACATGTCATGTACCCATGTTTTAGTACTAGTAATCAAAAAACAGTTGATCTCTAATTATATACGTTAAATCATTGTAAAGCGAAATATTACTGGCAAATGTTAAATCTCACGGACAAATCTGATCAAAACTACTGAGAGGCAATGATAAGGGTAAGCAGGTCTGATATTGAGACAGAATGCGTGAAAACGACCTGCGCGCTATAAGTGCAAGATACATCTGATGAAACACCGAACGAAAGACCTTAACGCGACCGTAAACCGCCAGGATACATCAGAATTGTGTTACTGATTAGAATTAGATCTAGAATTTTTTGCATTCCATTCAAAGGACAATCTAGTTTCTTTGTTTATAATGTTTATGGAAGGGAATTACCGCCAAAAGTCTATGTATCTTGCTTTTATTCTTATTCTGCCTACTTCTTTATGCTTTGTTATTATTGTAATTATATGTCACTTTATTGTTTTCGTATTCGTCTTTATTATATTACACTTGAGCTTTTATCGTTCTTTATTTTGTCCTTACTTCTATGTTGCTCTATTCTTGTGAATACATTCTACTTTCTTTTAATTTGATACTGTTTCTTAAATAAACTATCTTGATTATCTCGATTACGAACGTAAATTCAATCATGTAAACAATGCCACCTAGCGTTATAATGCGGCACTAAATTCAATGAAGACGAATGCAAGTTGTCCGAATTTAGTGCCGAATTATAACTCTAGGTGGCAGGGTGTTCGCTATACGAGTGTTGGTAAAAATAGGTAAGCAAACCCGGGCCGGGGTTATTAAAGATTTTTCAATTTTCTGCCTTAATACTTTATCAATCGAACTTAAATTTTCAAATGATGTTTGTTATAAGTTCAGGTATGTACCCGATAATGCCATTTCCTCGGAAGATGGTAAGATTTTCCCTGGAAGACTGACTACATAGTGATGCTTCCTTCGGAAGACTATACAGTGAGACTCCCCCTGGGGAAGTTTCAATATATAGCTAGTCTTCCGTGGGAAATCTAGCTGTATATAGCAATTCGTCCCCCTTCATAGCAACCCCTCCCCCGAATATTTTTTTTTAATCGTAAAACAATGTTTATATGCTAACGTTTTCAGTTTTTGAAGAAAAGTTATCCGTCCTATATGAATAAATGTTTAAATGAAACCTTTTTAATAGTGGTTAATAATTAAATCATTTTAACCATTTAGTTTGACATAGATAATCTTCACGAGTACAAATGGGTAATGAATCCCCCCCGGTCCCGTGGATGCCCCTCCCCCCGGGTGCAATCGCCCGCGTGTCACTGTGGTTACGGCGTCTGCCCCCGGTTCCGACGCCTATGCAATGTAGTCAATTAATATATTAATAGTCATGTACTTAGTGGCATATGTACATATGAGTAATATTTGGTACTGAAAACAAGTTGACGACCCCCCCCCCCCCCCCCCCCCCCCCCCCCCCACCAACACCAACACCACCAAATACAGAATTTTCAAGTTTTAAGATTTTTTTAACTCTACTGGCTGATGTAAAATACGTTGCGTTCTAAAGATATTTTTTTCTTTATTAAAAAGTGCTATTTCAATGTAAAATATTAATGCATAAAAACGACTGGAGAGTTTCTAGTATGCCTAAGGTGTTCCCGGGTTCCGACTTTGCCTACCCATAACACTCCTCACTCCTTTGCAAAGCCCCGTCCCTAGAATCACACGCATGAGCAATTACTATCTGTCGTGAAATAAAGTTCAGTTCAGTGGAACCAGTGACGGATTTAAGGAGGGGGCGCACTCGGCCCCCCCCCCCCCCCCCTAAAATTGTCAAAGTAAACATAAATCACAGTTTCGTCTAGAAAATGTAAATATGCCTACTTGGTAGACCTCATTTTTACTCTACAAAATCTGTAAAAATTATTTTTGGATTGATGTAAGTTTCTTATTTCAAATGTCCATCTCAATATAGGAATATAATGAAATAATAATGTTTCTTTAAAGTAATAATTTTTATTCCTTTGTTTGAATCATCCTTTGTTCATAATAAGACACGCCATTGCGATCAAAAGCACAGCTACCTAGAAGCATTTGAAATTCAAATTAATTAAAGTTTATCTACACAGAAGTTATATCAAGGTATGTTAAGCATTTGTCTATTCAGTATCCTGTAAAATCATGTTTGATTTATAGTATATTAAGAGTTTATTCTGTATATTCAATGATCGAGCTGATTGTTTACATATGAAACTGTTCTTTACAAAAGAAATCATTGATCAAATTTATTATTTGTTAAATAATTATTATATCACATATTATAGAATAGTAAAACAATAGTGTGGTGTTGATAAACCAATGAACTAGTTTTTATTTTTTTAAATTATGTAATTGTTACACTTAGTTGGAATATAATGATCAGTAATATAGAATATGCATTGAAGGTCTGTTATATTATCATATTAGGTTAATAACAGATATGTGACGGATCCAGATCCATGGATTTTTGATTACTCCCTTACTTAGGGTATGTTTTTATCCATGAATAAGACCATGCATATTGTTATATACCGGTATAATATTGGCATATATAATATTGGCATTATAACAATTTATACAAATGCCTGAGTATAATGAAATTTATGTATTTGTGCAATTGCATTACAAATTGTTAATGTAACTTTCACAATAATAATTGTTGTTAGATTTTATTACTTTTCATATTATATTGTAGGCCATCAGCATTAAATTTCTGTAATGAAATAAATAGGGCTGGATATTGGCCCGAGATTTCGTATTGCGATATATTGCGATATTTTAAACTGTATTGCGATATGTATTGCAATATTATCAATGTAATTAAAATGGCATTTTCTTACTATATTTACTTAATTTACATGCAGAATGTACATAACTATGATAAGTAACCAACACGGAAAAAAATCTTGTTGATTTCATTTAAGTTATGCTCTGAAATGCTCCCACAAAACAACTTCTGTTTTACTGTTTGGCTTAATAACAAACTTTCATAAGTCCAGTTTTATTTTTAATGATAAAATTCCTTAATTTAAGCATATTGCCAATATATCGATATTACAAAATCGTATTGCGATACGATATTTTTTGGTATTGTATCGTAATATATTGAAATATCGATATTTTTGCCCAGCCCTAGAAATAAAAGAGTGAAACATCCAAAATACGGCGTGTTACATTAAAATGTGGAAAGTGGTGGTGTTTTGAAAAAAAAAAATTGGCACTGTAATTTGACCCCCCATCACCACCACACACACACGAAATAGGATTTTTGTGTTTGGACAGTGGACATTTCTCTTTTTTTTTTTTTTTTTTTTTTTTTTTTTTTTTTTGCTTGTCATGTTTTTTTTTTTTTTTTTTTTGAAGGTCTAAAAATTATTTCTTACGCTTAGCCCCCCCCCCCGACTTTCACTTTGCTTCCGACGCCAATGAAATCATATTAAGGGGGCGGGTGGGTTTTGGGTTAGATTCAACCTCTTCTTTAGTATCAAATTTAAATGTACTATACTACATTAACCTTATTTGACCCTTACCCTTACAAAAAGTGGGTCGGACTTTTAATGAACATATTCAGTAAAGTACCGGTATGTAAAGTTATGTCTGAAAAAAGAGGCCGCTATTCCTGTGTGCCCAGAGAAAATAAATATTATATGGAGTTTCCATCATTGGACCGGGTGATCGGATTCAGCCTTCAGATATTCGATTGATAAAGTATTAAGGCAGAAAATTGAAAAATCTTAAATAACCCCGGCCCGGGTTTGCTGACCTAGTTTTACCAACACTCGTAGCGAACACCCCTGCCACCTAGCGTTTTAATGCGGCACTAAATTTTGACAACTTGTATTCGTCTTCATTGAATATGCTTCATTCTTTGTGTGATTGAATTCACGTTTGTAATTGAGATAATCATTTAAGAAACTACATATCAATTTAAAAGGAAGTAAAATGAATTAAAAAAAATAAAGCAACATAGAAGTAAGGGCAAAATGAAGAAGGATAAAAGTCAAAGTGAAATGTAATAAAGACGAATACGAAAACAATAAAGTGACATATAATTACAATAATAACAAAGCATAAAAAGTAGGCAGAATAAGAATAAAAGCAAGATACATAGACTTTTGGCGGTAATTCCCTTCCATAAATGTTGTGTATTCATATGCTATATGAATAAACGTTATCACTATATGATAAACGTGATGACTTGAACTTTTCTATAGGCAAGTAACAGACAGATTGGGAAATTCATAAACAAACCAGAACAGAAAAGAAGATCAATGTTCACTTTTTTATAATATTAGAATAAAGAATGAGGCATTACATTATGTTTCATGTTCAAGAGACCAGGCCCAATGATCAAGAAACAGACTTCAACTTAAGTCAAATTTTTAATCGCTGTAAAATGTTTATTAATTATTGAATTAATCTCAAAACTTGCAAATAACAACACTTCTGTGAATCAATATTGAACCATATTTTGATTTTGAGCTAATTGGCTTCCAAAAAATCTAAGTAGAGCATGAAGATTTTGACAAGCTAAAAAGATCTTTCTTTCATGATCCTGAGTCAGTACATGTAACTTTCAGTCATACTAGTACATATAAGTACATTTTGATAGGATAGAATTTGATGCTTTTTTTAAACACTTTTTGTAAGGAATTGACGTAAAAAGATACGATTTCAGTGAAACCCAGAACGGGAAATCCTACTGTGACGCGAAGATCGCTCACATGAGGGGAAAGTTAAGAAGATATGTGAAAAATGGCGGAAATATCATAACAGCTGCTGAAATGAAAACTGCTTTGGACAGTGGGAACGGTGTACAAGGTTGTCCGGTAGCTCATGTGGAAATATTTCCATCTGATCAAGTTGTTCTTCCTTTTGAAATTAAAAGAATAACAAAAATCTCAATTGTGCAATTCCACACAGCCAACTCCATAACCTATTGGAGAAATTACAATGTTGGGAAATGGCAGCAACATACTATAGTTCCAATATGTATTAACTCAACCATGAACATTATTTTAGATTTTATTGCCCAGAAGCAGAATATTCCGTGGTTTTGCAGTCATATTCTGAGGTCAATGACCACTGTTAAGTACATGTCAACCTATGACGGCATAAGAATGAGGTGGAAAGTTTCTTGTGATGAACTTAAAACAAGCTCTGTCAAGCATACCAGCATTTCCGTTTCTTCAGGATTTACCAAATTGCCGCAAGGGTGGGCTCCTAAGAAAGACCGTTAAAAAAAAACCAGATTCACTGATGACACAAAGACATTTCTTAGATCCTTACATTGAGCTCCCTATACTCATTTAATAAAAATTATTGGTGGTTTTAAAGCAAGCAACAATTTTTAGATTTTAATTGCAAACTTTGACAATTTTGGAATTCATGGTCAGTCAGCAGAGTATATTCTGACATCGTGTGCTTGATCGATACCTTCGCAAGGATAACGTGCAAATGGTTTAGTAGTTGAATCCATTGATGGGACCGCTAGACTTGAGCTTCCGACAGTTTTTGAAGGTGATGGCATACCGAATGTGAGAGCAGAGATTCCAACTCCGGAGGTAGCCTTGTCTTATCCTCACCTACTGGCTACTGGACATAGCTCAACTCATACCCGCTCTTGATGACGAAGCCAACATCTCACTTCTGATTGGTCGAGATCTGTTGGAGGCCCATCACATCCTCGAGCAACGCCTTGCATACACATGATCACCATATGCTCAACGGCTCTACCGAGGTTGGGAAATTGTAGGGGATAACTGTCTGGACAAGACCCACAAACCAGACGTGATAAACGTATCACAAAATCTATACACTCAGAAATGATACACCATCGATTTTCACACCTTGTTTCGGAGGTCCGTTTGCTCTGCTCTTATTTTTCATGTGTTTTATGGACTTTTGAGGTTGAATACTGTTCTCTGAATTCTTGTACCAAGGAAACTCGAGAGGACACTGGATCATTTTCAACCATTCCTGTCAACATAGCTGTAGATGAAAAGTTAGAATAGAGCAGACGTGTTTCCTTAATACCTGTGCCCAGAGCATAATGATATGTACATGTAATCCGTTTTGATCCGACCAGTTTTTATCAGGTTGTTAATGTTTTGTCTAAAATGTAAACCCTGGGACAGAATAAAAAAAGCATGCAGCACGACTTGGATGTCGCGGTTTATCATGGCTAAAGTTTGACTAGATAGAAACATTACATGGTGTCAGAAGGAAAAGAAATCGAACACATTCGTCCTCCGCCAGAGTTAGACTTCTCTACTACATACGGGAATTTACCGGAGAGATGGAGAAAGTGGGAACAAACGATGAAATTGTAACTGAACATTGCCATGCACGAGAGAAACGAAAAAGATAAGTGTAGTGCATTTCTCTATATCCTTGGACAAGAAGGCAGACAAGGTCAGATGAAGATATTGATAAGATTGATACACTGTTTACGAAATTCAAAGACTACTGTGCTCCTAGAGAAAATATCACAATTTGGAGATATGGGTTTCACACCAGAGTGCAAGGTAAAATAGAAACCATTGACCAATATGCCACAAGACTTGAAATAATTTCAAAAAATTGTACATTTGGTGCATTAGAAGAGGAAATGCTCAGAGACAGAATTGTATGTGGAGTTTATTCAGAGAAAGTCAAAGAAAGATTACTCAGAGACAATGAACTCACATTACAGAAAGTGTAAAGTATGTGTCGTGCTAATGAAGAGTCACAGAATAGATTAAAAGATCCACAATATGAGGAACATGTGGATGCTGTGAAATATCTGTAAACAATCTGTCAAAGCGTCAGCGGGAAACAAACCGTCAAACCAGAAATATATGAAGGGAAATGTGTATCAACCTAGAAAACAAAGTGTGTCAAATACATTGTAAACCTATCAATGCAAAATCCGTTATGTGGAAATCAGCTTGAAAAAGGAAAATGTCCGGCATTTGGGAAAAATGTAACAGATGTCCTAAGTTAGGACACTTCGCATCAAAGTGCAGGACTAAGTCTATTCATTCCAATGAACTAGAATCAGATGAAATGCCAAACAGTTGTGGGACAAGTGAGAACTTCTTCATTGGTGCTACTTCAAGTGGAAACAGTCAAGATGAAATCTACTCAAGTTTGGAAATATACAACATTCCTATCAAGATCAAGTTGGATACAGGTACTCAAGTGAATATCATCACAGAGAAAATCTCCAAGAAACGGAACAGCACACTCATCAAAACTAATGTGAAACTAACGAGTTACTCAGGTGATTCCATACCTATAGCGGGAAAGTGTGCTCTTCCATACAAAGATCAATACAACTAGAATGTTACGTTACACACGCAAATCAACCATCAGTATTAGGATACAAGAGTTGTTGTGAACTTGGTCTGGTCAAAGTGACACTAGCTGCAGAAAACCTACAGTGACTTTTCACCTATTGATGAATTTCCAAGTGTTTTCACAGATTAGGGTGTTTGAAGGAACCTGATACCATTCGTGTTGACAGTAGCGTACCTTTCTGTTGTTCATAGTCCTCAACAAATATCAGAAGCATTCCGTGAGGAACTCAAGAAAACAAAAAACTCTAAATGATGTGGAAGATCAAGAAAGTCGACCAACCAACTGACTGGGTTAATTCTCTTGTTATCGCTGAAAAATCCAAAACAGGAAAATAACGTAAATGTCTGGATCTCGTTACTTGAATGATGCTATCAAACGTGAACATATTCAGTTACCTACGCATATCTTTATTCACTACTAGTGTGGTACAAGTACCCTATATATACGTGTATGTCTCTATTATCATCGGGCTCGGGGTATCGAGCATCAAGATAACCTAGACACTAGCTACAGAAAACCTACAGTGACTTTTCACCTATTGATGAATTTCCAAGTGTTTTCACAGATTAGGGTGTTTGAAGGAACCTGATACCATTCGTGTTGACAGTAGCGTACCTTTCTGTTGTTCATAGTCCTCAACAAATATCAGAAGCATTCCGTGAGGAACTCAAGAAAACAAAAAACTCTAAATGATGTGGTGATCAAGAAAGTCGACCAACCAACTGACTGGGTTAATTTTCTTGTTATCGCTGAAAAATCCAAAACAGGAAAATAACGTAAATGTCTGGATCTCGTTACTTGAATGATGCTATCAAACGTGAACATATTCAGTTACCTACGCATATCTTTATTCACTACTAGTGTGGTACAAGTACCCTATATATACGTGTATGTCTCTATTATCATCGGGCTCGGGGTACCGAGTATCAAGATTACCTAGATTCCTACACACTAAGACGCACGTTGTGTCAGGCTCCTCTCCGGCCTTTGTTGTGTATTCAGGTTTGTGGGTCAATAAATATCGTTAACTCTTGACGATTATATTCTTTTACTCGTCTCACGACATCTGGCGTCGCCCGGACACGGATCTACAGTTTGTTTGTTTATGTCGGTTGATTTGATTTCACCCGGCTTTCCCACACGTGCTTTGTAAACATTGATTGATAAATTTTGATTCGTGTGCATTCATTTAATGTAGTTAATCGTGTTCTTCTTTAATATCTGAGCATTTCTGCTTCTTTAAATTGGGTTTTTGATCTTCAGTAAGAAATTTCATATTTTGTGGGTTCACCATTTTTGTAAAATACACGTGCTGGCCATCTTGGATTGCTACTTGAGCAAGACGGAAACACGTGACCGGAATTGTTTCTCAAAATCGAAAGTAGTTTCATTTTGGAAATCAATTTGTAAACAAATCGAATTTTGATTGGAATTTAAAGTTTTTGACAGGTATTTTTATTCTAAATTAAATCTTATTAATTGTATTTTGGTATATTATCTCTTTCGGGTCATTTACCTAACCTGCAATATTTTTTGGCTACAAAATTTACCACAAAAAAAATAATAATAAATAAAAAAAAATATTTTAGTTCGATTTCAAAATAATTTTTAGCTGTAGAGTAGGTGAGTGGGGTCGTAGACTCTCAGTTGATATTTTGGAATTTGTTATTGTTTATATGTAATAAAGACATTCAGTGACAAATAAATTTTTGTCGTTCACGCCTCCAGTACCATGGCTGTGAATGTGTACTCTGCCAGTGCACAAGAGTTGCGCACACTTGAAGGTGTTGGAGAAAAGAAAGCAGCCAAAATAATCAAATTGAGAGACACCGAAGATGTTACTGAGGAAAAGTTAGCTGCCGAAATCCAGATACCAGTTGAAACAGTTCAACAGTGGATACTGCAAGACAAATTGTCTTTGAAGAAGTTACCAATGTCACTGCCTACGCAACAAGAGGATAGTGGTATACCAGCTGAACCGACAACGTTTTCCACTGAAGCTCGCTTAAGTAAGTTGGAGACCATTATTTTGCAGCTGGGACAGTCCATACAGTCAATTGCTGAGGACATTAAGTCCTTAAAAGACTCCACGTTAGCTGAACCTGAAACAGTCCAAGAGCTACAGCAAGATACATCTACACAGGAGGCTGACAAAATGGCGTTTGGTACCACAAGTAAACAACATCAACAAAAACCTGCGGCAGAAAATCAGCAAGCAGACATCAACAAATTATTACATGCGATTCCCTCAGATGGCGTTTACCATTCAGTGATGAAAATGGGTACAGATAGCAAAACATTTACAGACATGAATTACCAGAAAACAAGTACACCTATTGCTAGTACCTCTGGGAAGCCTGTACATTTTCCTACAGCGTTGGATGCCTTGACCCCTCTAAAGCCAATGAGCAGTATGATGAATGCTAGTTCGACTCCATTTGTTCCATCGTATTGGAATCTGCATACCAAGGGAAAGCAATTTGAAGTGGACAATGGCGCACAGCAAATTCCCAATGTTTCCTTAATCATGTCAACAATGCCCAGCACCAGTGTAATGTCATCAGCCCCAATGATGTCCAATACAGCTAGTACTACGGTGGGGTCAGTGGCTCCCGTAGCTGCACAAAGTCGAAACAAGTCATCAAAAAGAAAGAAGCGACACCGATATAGATCTAGCTCCACTTCTTCATCAGATATGGACACAGCCGAGTTCGTTCTACAAACCCTCTGGTGGCATAAATATTGAGCAAAGTAGTGGAGACCGTGGAGATAGATCACGAAGCAAAATTCCAAATGCACCAAAGATGGCTATCTTCAAAGGAACTGACTCACCAAGTTGGGAGGCTTTCATCTACCAATTCGAGAGAACTGCTGCTAGACGACAGTGGCCAAATAACAGCAAGTTGTCTCGTTTGCTTGACTGTCTTGGTGATATTGCCTTGGGGTATACTCGCAGGGTTAACGTACATAACGATTATAACACCCTCAAGAAATATCTGAAAAGGAGATTTAGCACCAACGAGGCACCAATTGTATCACGCCGACAACTGCCCTTTCTAAAACAACAGGAACATGAAACTTTAGAAGAATTTTCACAGCTCGTGTATTCCCTCACCCTAGATGCTTATGATGAATGCGAAGGTGACATTATAGAAGAAATGGCAGTAGAGACTTTCCTAAGAGGTTGTAGGGAGAAAAGTGCTGCAAGACATGCAATGGATATGGAGCCTCATACCATCCACAAGGCACTGAAGTTTGTTAAAACTGCTCTTGCAAATGATAGGGCACTCTTTGGGGGAAGGTCAAATGCTGACTTTCACCGACAAGTTACATTTGAGGATGAAGCCAAAAAGACCACTGCTGCAGAATCTCCAGATAAATTGCAGAATCAAATTGACAACCTTACTAAGGCAATTGAAACTCTAAACACAAAGCTGAGTATGCCAAACAGATATTCAGGAACTGATGGCAGACAAGAGCAATTTAGGTCAACAAGCCCGGCTTTTAGAGGAAGAAGTCCAAGGAGATTTTCAGATGGCCAACAAGATCAAAAGCTTTTGGACCGTAGTCAGAGCCCTTCACGTCTTCCATACAGCCAACAGGATAGGTCAACGAGTCCCAAGTATGGTGGACAGAATGGGACATCTGCGCCTTACTATCAGCAGCGCAATACCCATTCTCAGAGTAGGGCATCCTCGCTCTCACCTGTGAAAGTGGGTTGTGCTAAGAATGAGGATTTAAACACCAAAGGACCAGGTCGACAGGCCTAGATCTGGTCCACGAAAGGAATGGCCAAGCTTTTGATGCTAAGATAAGGAAATCTAGAGGGAAAAGCCTAGTGGTAGATGCAAAGTTTAATACTACTCCATTGAAAGCTGTTATAGACACTGAAGCAATGCTGACACTGGTAAACAGGAAGTACATTGAAAATCAGAGCAATGACCATGAGACTGTAAAACTTAGGGGCATAGGCGGACATACTATACTTGGGTTTAAACTCTGTAATCAAACATTGCATATTGGCCCACTTTCCTTCTCATGGGACTTCTGCGCTGTTGCCATGGATGATGACATCATTATAGGGCTAGATTTTCTAGAGACCCATAATGGAATAGTGGACCTCAACAACAAAACACTTTCCTTAAATGGTAGCCTCATTCCTACGGAATTGAGTAAGGACAAAAATTCCAATCAGGTCTCCAGGGTCACCTTGCTTTCAAGTCAAGCTATTCCTCCAAACACCATATCCAATATACCAGTTACATTAGAACAGAGTCTTCCCGCGGAGTATACTATACAGCCTATTCAAGATAACAGGGGACTCTTAAGCTTAAGTGTATTAGGAAGGGGGAGCAGACCTTGATGCAGTTTATAAATGACACCAAGAAATGCATTAAGTTGTCAGGAGGGAAGTTTGTAGGTTTTGCACAGACTCTTGCTAGTGGATACTTAGTTGACCCTCCCTTGGATGATAAAGCTGGTATCAGAAGAGTAGACGTCAGGACGGCCAGTGACTTAACTTTACCGGACCATCTCATAGATCTATTCGAAAGGTCTGCAAAAGATCTCAATGGAAATGAACAGAAAGAATTAAAGATGCTGTTGGTAGAGTTTGAAGATGTGTTCGCCAAGCATGATTTAGACCTTGGTTGTTTAACCGCAATCCAACATCATATTGACACTAAGGATGCCAATCAAGTTAAGCACAACGTGCGTCAACATGTCAAACGGCATGTTCAGCGGATCCATCTTCCACGGTTCTGGAGTGGTGTCGAAGACCCGCCATTGAGGGAGCCTGACCAAAGTGGACCTGGTTCTTCTCATGCGCTCTCCTTAGTAGGGCAGTCCGAAGACCAAGGTCTTCACACTTGGTGTAGTCTGGTGCATGGGTCGTTGCGTCTCCTGGGAGATTGGGTGGGAGTCTCAACTTTAGAACAGTTACTGGACTTCATCATTGAGCGTCGCTTATACCCAACTGCTGGCGGAATTACCGACACAGAGCGCGAACTTATGTCCTTTTATGCAGATAATTACAACAGTCACGTCCCATGCAGGTTTGAGGCTTCGCCGCCCAATCATGTAATCTGCCTCATTCACTGGCAGATTATCTGCACCTTCTTGCGACAGTTTCCCCCAGAAAAGCACCACGCATTTCGGACTTGGAGGCAGTCGTGTGACTTGAGTGCTTATTCGACCTCAGACAGTTTCATTGTTGACTCTCATTTTCATCTGGATCAGGTGTTTGCCAGAGGCATTATCTCTGATTGCAGTGAGATTTTTTCTTTTCCAGATAATCTTCGTCATTTCCGCCTGCTTTATGCCGTGGCAAACTATGTTTTTCCCAAGCACTGGCATCTGTGGAAGTGCCAGACCAGTAGCCACCAACATATATGGCTGTCATTTGGAATCCACCCTCACCTTGCCAGCCAAGTTACCCAAGATATTATATCTGAGCTTGGGAGGCTTGTGTCCTTGCCATTGGAGCAATTGCCATTGGAGCAATAGGAATCGACTTGACCACCACCTGCAATTGCCCACAGCCATGCTCCAGATCAAAATGTAAGGGAGCTGTACTTAAGAGTCAAACAGAACTGCTTTCGGTATTATTGGTTTTGGCTAGGGAGACAAAGAAGCCGGTTATATTTCATTGTAGGGATGCAGGGACAGGTGAAGCCGCCAGATATGTGCTGCTTGCTATAGAGATGTTGAATATGGAAGGCCACATATTTCACCAACACTGTTTCACCGGGTCATTTGGCGAGGCCAGGGAATAGATGAAAAAGCTACCTTCTGTGGTATTCGGTATCTCAACCAAGGTTTTTTTTGGACAGGAGCATACGAGATGTTGTCCGATTCCTTAGTCTCGACCGCATTTTGCTGGAGACTGATAGTCCTTGCCTTGCCAATGGACCAAAGGCTATCATCAACATAGCGGAGGAAGTCGCCCGTTTGAAGGGGATTCCGTTGCGGGAGGTGTTGCGTGCAAGCAGGAGGAACGCGTCTCGTATTTATGAACTTTAATTTTTTTTTAGGTGGACTGTTGAATTTAACCATGTTTCAAAATGTACAAATTTAGTTTTCCATTTCAGTTTCTATGTATTAAAAGCTAATTTCTGATTGTATATCTTTTGAATTATATGTAACTGGTTTTTAAGGAGGGGAGGAACAAGTACCCTATATATACATGTATGTCTCTATTATCATCGGGCTCGGGGTACCGAGCATCAACATAACCTAGATTCTTACACACAAAGACGCACGTTGTGCCAGGCTCCTCTCCGGCCTTTGTTGTGTATTCAGGTTTGTGGGTCAATAAATATCGTTAACTCTTGACGATTATATTCTTTTACTCGTCTCACGACACTACCTATAGGATAAGGGACAGGACTTATTACAGAGACGGTTCGCTTCGTGATCGGGAGGCCCGGGTTCGATTCTCGATCGCGGCGCCGCGTCATACCTAAGACGTAAACATAGGTAGTGACTGTTCCTTCGCCAAGCGCACGGCACTAGAAGTGAAAGTCACGGGTCTTTCGGATATGACCTTAAAAACGTAGGTCCCGTGTCACGGTAGGCGTTGGCACGATAAAGAACCCTCACTGCTCAATGGCCCTGAGTGCCGAGTATAGGTCTAAATTTGAAGCCCTTCACCGGCACCGGTGACGTCTCCATATGAGTGAAAAATTCTCAAGCGGGACGTTAAACAAAATACAATCAATCAATCAATATTACAGAGACGCCACCACTTGTCGGTGGAGAGCTACAAATTTTGTCCCATACTCGGCATTCGCGACCTTTGCAGTGAATGATCTTTTACGTGCCAGCTCCTACTGTATCATGGGACCTTAATTTATACGGCCTCATCCGATCGCGAAAGACTGGTCTCCTCGTGAGTCGTCCAACAGTGAGGTTCGACTTTCTCAAATTCGGGGAGACGTAACAATTGTAAGTGAGTTATTTGTTTGGATAGTTTAACATCCCTCTGGATATTTTTCGACTTCCAAGGAGACGCCACTATCTACTAATTGAATAACCAAATTTTCAGGAACGTGTTTGGGAAACGTGTTTTCACAATTGAACTACCCCAAAGTATACTATCTGATTCATTTTGTTTTTTACGCGCTTGTGTATTGAAACATACTTTCCTCTACATTTATATCTTTTGACCTGTTGTGGACTCAATAGTTTTCGGTCGTAACGAGAGACAGATACATCTAGACAACTTTACGTACAAGCTGTCACTGTTTTTAAAACTAAAACAAAGATAACTCGTACGTGTATTCTTCATTTGCCCTCCACGGCTAATAGCTCCCATTTATTTTATTTATCATGATTTATATGCACTTGTGTATGAAACGTACTTTCCTCTACATTTATATCTTTTGACCAGTTGTGCACTCAATAGTTTTTCATCAGGTGTAACGAGAGACAGAGACATCTCGACAACTTCACGTACAAGCTATCACTGTTTTTAAAACTAAAACAAAGATAACTCGTACGTGTATTCTTCATTTTTTCCCTCGACGGTTAATAGCTCCCATTTTGAGAACGTTTAACGGGAGGCCTTATACAAGTAATTTCCACAAGATAATGAATGGGTCATCTTTGTTTTAAACTTTGTATTTTACCTCGCGCAAGTGGAAAGTAAATTTAGATCTAAGACGTGGCGGTCAGATAAGTATGGCAAGTCCATTCCCTGTGGGCGCCTCTCGATATCACCATGTTGCAACATGACAACATGCTCTGTCTAACGGTAATGGTAGAGGGAAGATTAAAATGTATCATTGCATGGTAAATATATAAATAATGTGCGAACTAAGTTGTTTGATATAACCACTTAAAACTTTGAGGGGCGAGGTACCTGTGTATCATTAAGTACTACACCATGAATCCGGGTTTGCATAGTGTAGCAATGGAAAAGCAAAGGACAGTAACTCTAAAATTTGCTAAAATTTTGTTGTCAAAAATGGTGTAAAAAATAAATAAAAGGGTGGTAGTGTATTACGGGCTGATACAGTGAGACGATGACGTGTACAGTGTTAAATTTTTTTCAGAAACCTTTTTGAAGTATTACTGCAAGTGTATATCGATGAAAATCAATTAACTGCATCATTTTTATGGGAAAAAAATAAAAATGAAATATTTCTTTTGAGAGAAAAAATTGAATTTCCGAATATACACCAAGAAGACCTAATTTTTATAAAACAATGAAGTAATTTCTATGAGAATTTGATCTAAAATATTTTTTAAAACCTTGTATTCAACTCCAAATCAAGTTATATCACATGGATTATTTTTGCCCGATAAGGTTTTTTGCCCTTTGCTGTCAGCATCCTAGTAAATTGATAGGTTCGAAAAGGTCACAACACATCGTGAATATCTTGCTTTCAACAATTTAGTTTATTTTTACTTTGCAAGATGCCATACGATGAAGGTCGTACTGGGGGGGTGGGGGTGGTGTTATGCAGCATATAATAGTGTCGGCTTTTAACGTTTTGCATTAATTTTATTTAAATTAAATATTATTGAAGATGGTTTTCTAAATACACAAATACACTCAAGAAATGATAACTTACTTGTTTGATCGTTCCAACTAGCATATCATTACATCCCCCCCTCCACCTATCAAGCCAAGCTTATCCATATCAAACTACAGAATACAGATCAATTTGATTTACTTCATATAAGTTAGAATTAACCAATACTTTTAATTGAACTTAGAAATTACCGTACAATCAAGCAGAACTTTGTATATTACATCTGACTAAGAGAAACAACATATGAAATGTATAAAAGTAGGTTAATAAGAAATTATTCGATTTAGAATCGAGTCATTTATCTTCCTGAACATGTCAGGATAAAAATAAATCATGCAATTGCAGTAATATCTGATCATGTTAACAAGTTTCTATCTTGCAAAGAATGAAAAAGAGGTTGAAAACATGATTACATTTCGAGTTTAAAATTTCTGGCAACCATATAATATTTGATTATCATGTTATAAATATATTATTTACACCACAAAACAATTTAAATACATATTTTTTGTTTACATACTTATTTTGAAGTAATCTGCATTAAATAAAGAACTGCAGCTTAGTAGATTTTGTCCCTTTGAATTTTTTTAAAAATGGCAACACTTTTTGTTTCAAGATTGGAAAAGATGATAACATAAAAAAATATCATAACTTTTTTATTTTTCAACCGATTTTGAAAAATGAAACTGTTTTGGAAATGGTTTTGAAGGCTCTTAAGTATAAAGCATTGCTTTTCAATCTGAGAAGTGCCTTTAAAAATCATGTTCCATAGCTACATAGTGGGTATATGTATGTCCATGCCGTAAAGTATTGACAGAATAATAATTAATATAAAGAACCTATTGAGGTTTTGTCTAAGGTTTATGGAACGGGAATCCGGGCATTATTAAGACAGCGAGTTAAAGAATATTCCGGGATTTTAATGTTATCTATATATTTCAGATCTCTTGATCACAACATATACTGGCTCGATTTATAGAATCAAGTCCATCTGACATCTGTATAGGTCCGTATCTGTATTGTTACGACACGGGATCCAGTAGGGCTTTACCGTGACGGACTCGGAGGAAGAGCGCATTTAGTCGCACTGATTTTTAGCACAAACTTGCAACTATCCATCTAAGGAACGCGGACGAATTCTTCAAGATGGTTCCAGTCTATAGCAGTACGCACAAAGAACCGAGTTCTGTCGTGTTACAGAGTTAGTTGGCCAATATCTCAAATACATATAAATGAGGTTGGCGCCTTACCTTAATCTAAATCGGGCGACAGCAAACAAGGTAAAACAGGTAATTAGGGAATGAGTCCAGGTACACATAAAAATACACAAACAGGTCTCAAGTATCAGGTATAAAGGGTAGTGTTCACACAAAGACATCAGGACCAGGACTAAAGCTTAAGTAATGGTAATACTGGGCATCACGTGACATACCCAGTATATGGAGAATGACGAAACGTAAACAAAGCAATTTCACCACATTCCTCCCCGATTTATTTAATAGGTTTCCGTTATAATACACATACATAAAATGCGTTGATTACACCTTTATACATTTGAAGATAATAACAATATATACAATGCTCTGCTATAATTTGATCAGAAAACGATCCAGACGTTTAATTTTGAAAATAAGCAATCAAGATATTAAGACATTCCACATGAACTTAGTCGGAAGATAATCCAGACTTGTAATTCTGCAAGAATATCCCTCTATACTTGTCATCTAAAACTTGTAGAGGCGACGGCTATTCTTATCTGTCTTCTTCAATAGGTACTGCACGCTAACTTGTAGTTTTGATGCAACTTCAGTAGCAACGTCACCAATGAACGCTGGGGTGTTAACAGTTTCTCCTCCTGGTTTCATACGCGGGGGAATCTGTTTCCAGCAGCAAGCGACTTGTTGGAACGGACTGTAGACCGGCAACTTGATCGCACTAAAGTTCGTCACAGTACCTGTGAATCCAAATTAGACGTTGGAACAGCTATCCATCCATTATTTGACTAACTCAGGGTCACCCGTGAAGCAGTGATAGGGTTGGTCTTAAATACGTCTTACTTATTTGATGACACAATGTCTCGGTCTTTGTCAGGAAAATAATGTAAATAGAAATAAATTCAAGGAATTCACTAGATACCTTTCCACGTGTCGCATACTATGAGATTCAAATCTGAAAAATAATCACTTTGGACAATGTTAAACTTCTTAACCGTACAACCAATGAATGATGAGTGTCTGTATATTGTGTGGTGGATCTAAGGGGAAGGGTGGAATGATGCAACAATTGATACCTTGTTAGTAATACTAAAAGAAAGACTTCAGATTATAATTTATTTATATATAATTTCAGAAGATTCATTAGGTTACGACGCTTCACGCCAGCATATTTTATGAAGAGCTTTGCGCTTCTTGATAAATATGCCACCGGCGTAAAGCATTTATTGTAGTTCATATTCCTCATGAATCTTTAAAAATTAAAAACATTTCTTATATAAGCATTATTTTTCTGATAAGTTGTCACAAAATTTATGCCATTCAACTGTCATTTAAAAAAAAAACAATATGCACTGTAGTTTCGACGGCATGTGCGTATGTGACGTAAAAATGTAAATATTCATGTTCATGTATGATAGTTCAGGAGAAGATAAACAGTCTTCTTATTTCCAAAAGTACCATATACAGCAATAAATTATTGTTTTTGTGGACTCTTGGCTAATTTCATTTTTGAAAGAAAGTTATTGAGATATCCGTAGCTTTAGTTGACCTAACTGTTAAGTAGAATCTTTGCAACTTCTGTATTATTGCTGAGATGGTGATCGGCCTTCAGCTTCGTCCATCGATCATATTGATCGCCGATATAAATTTGATCTACCATTTTCTGGTCGAATCGATCAACTTACACCTCGGCCCGCCCTGGCTTAGACTTTGTTGCCGCCGACATCTTCCCTAATTATCTTGCGTTCACAGCTAAAGTCATATGCAGGACTTCAACCAAGTATCATAAGTGTCGTTCAATAGAGAACATAGCCAGTGTTTGCATTCGACAAACCTTTATTCACCATCTTGGTTTAAAATGTTTTAATAACTATGATTGAGAGTGGTATTAAAAATCAAACACATGTCACGTTTAGTTTCTCTGAAATGATAATCTTTATCCTTGTACTGTAGGAAAACTCTTTCCCCTTGGTGATGACGTAGAAAACGATTTTTTATTTAGGTCACCACACTCAGGTGACCCATCGCTCTCCGTTTTTGTCATGCGCCGTGTGTTAACATTTCTATATTTTCAGCTTCTTCTCTGAAACCACTGAACCGATTTCAACCAAATTTGGTATACAGCATCTTTGGTTGAAGGGAAACAGAAAATATTAATTGCCCTCCTTCCCCGTGGGCATGAGGGATGGGACCAAAACGTCTGAAATTAATGAAATTAAAGTGATTCCCAGAACAATATTGACAAGGCAAATCACTTTAAATAAAATGTTCGATGTATTAATTAACATAACAACGCTATAAATGACTTGCACAAATATCTCGGATAAAAAATGGTGGCCTGAATCTCGTGGAGAGTTTTCCGGAAGAGGCCGAATCGGTATATTGGCTCTTGAGACCGATCTCGGATATAAAAAATACCCCCTCCCCCCCAAAAAAAATACAATATATCTTTAAAAATATTCTTTACTCCTGGATATCAAGTAGTCAAACTGTTCATGGCCCCAGTGTCAGGGGTTTTAGTGCTTGAGTGGGACTATACAGATTATATAGTAAAAATACATTATTTCTTGAACATGTATTCTCTGCTCCTGGGTATTGAATAAACTAAGTGCATAGTTAGGATGAGCAAGAGTGCTTCTTCATCAATTGTGAATTTGATGGTCTCGGGGGTTCTGGTATAAGGACGGGGCACTATTGAGTATATAGTTAAGGACAGATGATACAAACAAAAAATGAATACCTGGATTGATATAATTTCTTAGCCTATTTTCAAATAATGCGAATAATAAATTTCTCGAAAATAAAGAAATTGTAAGCCTGTGGTGTTCAAAAGTATGCCCATCTCAAAGCGTCCTAATTAGTTATAAATCTGTATAACAATTTTTCACTTCAAAATCTATTTGTGTGCAGATTTGAATAAAAAATTAAAAACTACGCGGTGAAAATACCTACCAAATGGTAAAACGTTCGCTTCTTGATCGGGAGGCCCGGGTTCGATTCTTGTTCGCGGGGCTGCGTCAAACCTAAGAGGTAGAAATAGTTAGCGACTGTTCTCTCGCCAACCGCTCGGCATCAGAAGTGAAAGTCACGGGTCGTTCGGATATGACCTTAAAAACGGAGGTCCCGTATCACGGTAGGCGCTGGCACGTTAACGAACCCTGACTGCTCAATCACAATGGCCCCGAGTGTCGAGTATAGGTCTAAATTTGAAGCCCTTCACCGGCATCCGTGACGTCTCCATATGAGTAAAAAAAATTCTCTCGAGAGGAACGTTAAACAATATACAATCAACATCCTGTAACAGAGTATTACTTCTCTGGCTATTACGGAGGTTTCAATAAGGCCCCTTGGACTGCTTGCGGTTTAAGTTCCAATAGTTTTTTTAGATATGTACATTGATATGGAAGACTTGACATATGAGATTTGAGTGTATAGGAATGCAATGAAGGATATGGAGATGACGAACAGTATTCAATTTCAAAGTCCTTAAAACAATACAAAATAGGAGCAGAAGAAACAAAGACCCCCGAAACATCAAAGGTGGGATCAGGTGCCATGGAGGAATGAACATCACCTGCTGACCAGTCATAACCCGCCGTGTGCTCCTTTTCATGATTGGGACTTGAAAACTCGTTTAGTATCCATTTTAATGATTGAATCAAATTATTAAAAAAAAATATACGCATCTTAATGAATGTAATGTGATAAAGATCCTCATAGATGGCGAATGCAAACACTGCCCATGTTCGCTGAAACGACGACTTTACTCATGATATTTCAACCTTTTTTCACATTTTATATTACTTGTAAACATTATAAAGTTTAATGTATTGTCTCTCTGATTTTTGAGATTGCACGTTAACCTGTTTGATCTTTTCTTTATAAAGGGAATACCTTGCTTTGGGTAAGGTTCTTTATGTATCTGGATAGCTTTACACGTGTATAGAAGCCATGATTTCCGCTTGAAGATTATCCAGTTCTGCTTGCGTGGATTTCTGCGCGTTCCAGTTGACATGTTTCTTTTTTTCTCCTAAAGCTGTATTTGCGTATGCGAGATTCGAGATCTGAAGGATTTTCTCCACAAGTTGTCACGTAGGTTTTTGGGGTTACATGTAAACTTTTTTAATCTTAGAGGAATACTCTCTTGGGGAAATATTTTACATTATTCTTTATCTGGATCGCCTCACACGTGGGATAAATTCCTGATTTGAATTCTCATCTAGGGTGGCTGTAAAATATCCAAAGAATAAAGAACTAATATATTTTACGTTACTGATGTTTATTACATGTGTATGAATTCG